>NC_088172.1:111720763-111955221 GCF_028769735.1 Zonotrichia leucophrys gambelii | reverse complement strand
TTTTATTCATTTATATGGAATTGTCATTATTGTGTTATTATATTATATGTGATATAACCACTACGACCAGCACACGGCCGCCCTGGCCATGGAGGTAATGAAATACTTAATTATTATATTTATTTTATTCATTTATATGGAATTGTCATTATTGTGTTATTATATTATATGTGATATAACTGCTAGGACCAGCACACGGCCGCCCTGGCCATGGAGGTAATTAAAAACTTAATTATTATATTTATTGTATTCATTTATATGGAATTGTCATTATTGTGTTATTATTGGCATTATTGTGTTATTATATTATATGTGATATAACCGCTAGGACCAGCACACGGCCGCCCTGGCCATGGAGGTAATTAAAAATGTTATTAATTATTACATTTATTGTATTAGTTTTTATATCATTGTCATTATTGTGTTATTATATTACATGTGATATAACCACTATAACCATATATATGTGATATATATTTATTATTGTGTTATTACATTATATGTGATATAAGCACTACGACCAGCACACGGCCGCCCTGGAGGTAATTCAGTATTTTATTAATTATTACATTTATTTAATTCATTTATATGGAATTGTCATTATTTTGTTATTATATTATATGTGATATAACCACTACGACCAGCACACGGCCGCCCTGGCCATGGAGGTAATGAAATACTTAATTATTATATTTATTGTATTAGTTTTTATATAATTGTCATTATTGTGTTATTATATTATATGTGATATAACCACAACGACAGCACACGGCCGCCCTGGCCATGGAGGCAATTCAATATTTTATTAATTATTACATTTATTTCATTAGTTTTTATATAATTGTCATTATTTTGGTATTATATGTAATGTGATGAAAATGAAAGGAAATTCAGAATATTGAGGGATTTTGTGATGGGACTTGAATGGAAATTCAGAATATTGAGGGATTTTGTGATGGGACTTGAATGGAAATTCAGAATATTGAGGGATTTTGTGATGAGATTTGAGTGGAAATTCAGAATATTGAGGGATTTTGTGATGGGATTAAAATGAAAGGAAATTCAGAATATTGAGGGATTTTGTGATGAGATTTGAGTGGAAATGCAGAATATTGAGGGATTTTTTGATAAGACTCAAATGAATGAAAATTCAGAATATTGAGGGATTTTGTGATGGGACTGAAATGGATGGAAATTCAGAATATTGAGGTATTCTATTATAAGATTTAAATGAATGGAAATTCAGAATATTGAGGGATTTTGTGATGGGACTAAATTGGAAATTCAGAATATTGAGGGATTTTGTGATGGGATTAAAATGGATGAAAATTCAGAATATTGAGGGATTTTGTGATGAGATTTGAGTGGAAATGCAGAATATTGAGGGATTTTTTGATAAGACTCAAATGAATGAAAATTCAGAATATTGAGGGATTTTGTGATGAAAATGAATGGAAATTCAGAATATTGAGGGATTTTGTGATGGGATTAAAATGGATGAAAATTCAGAATATTGAGGTATTCTATTATAAGATTTAAATGAATGGAAATTCAGAATATTGAGGGATTTTGTGATGAGATTTGAGTGGAAATGCAGAATATTGAGGGATTTTTTGATAAGACTCAAATGAATGAAAATTCAGAATATTGAGGGATTTTGTGATGGGACTAAAATGGATGGAAATTCAGAATATTGAGGGATTTTGTGATGGGATTGAAATGAATAGAAATGCAGAATATTGAGGGATTCTATTATAAGATTTAAATGAATGGAAATTCAGAATATTGAGGGGTTTTGTGATGGGACTTGAATGGAAATTCAGAATATTGAGGGATTTTTTGATAAGACTCAAATGAATGAAAATTCAGAATATTGAGGGATTTTGTGATGGGATTTGAATGGAAATGCAGAATATTGAGGGATTTTGTGATGGGATTGAAATGAATAGAAATGCAGAATATTGAGGGATTCTATTATAAGATTTAAATGAATGGAAATTCAGAATATTGAGGGATTTTGTGATGGGATTAAAATGAAAGGAAATTCAGAACTTTGAGGAATTTTGTGATGAGAGTAAAATGGAAATTCAGAATATTGAGGGATTTTGTGATGGGATTTGAGTGGAAATTCAGAATATTGAGGGATTTTGTGATGGGATTAAAATGAATGGAAATTCAGAATATTGAGGTATTCTATTATAAGATTTAAATGAATGGAAATTCAGAATATTGAGGGATTTTGTGATGGGATTAAAATGAATGGAAATTCAGAATATTGAGGGATTTTGTGATGGGATTGAAATGAATAGAAATGCAGAATATTGAGGTATTCTATTATAAGATTTAAAAGAATGGAAATTCAGAATATTGATGTATTTTATTATGAGATTTGAATGGAAATTCAGAATATTGAGGGATTTTGTGATGAGACTAAATTGGAAATTCAGAATATTGAGGGATTTTGTGATGGGATTAAAATGAAAGGAAATTCAGAATATTGAGGGATTTTGTGATGGGATTAAAATGAATAGAAATGCAGAATATTGAGGTATTCTATTATAAGATTTAAATGAATGGAAATTCAGAATATTGAGGGATTTTTTAATGAGAGTAAAATGGAAATTCAGAATATTGAGGGATTTTGTGATGAGATTTGAGTGGAAATGCAGAATATTGAGGTATTCTAAGATTGAATGGAAATTCAGAATATTGAGGGATTTTTTGATAAGACTCAAATGAATGAAAATTCAGAATATTGAGGGATTTTGTGATGGGACTAAAATGGATGAAAATTCAGAATATTGAGGCATTTTGTGATGGGATTTGAATGGAAATTCAGAATATTGAGGGATTTTGTGATGGGATTAAAATGAAAGGAAATTCAGAATATTGAGGGATTTTGTGATGGGATTAAAATGGAAATTCAGAATATTGAGGGATTTTGTGATGGGACTTGAATGGAAATTCAGAATATTGAGGTGTTTTGTGATGAGACCAAATTGGAAATTCAGAATATTGAGGGATTTTTTGATAAGACTCAAATGAATGAAAATTCAGAATATTGAGGGATTTTGTGATGGGACTGAAATGGATGGAAATTCAGAATATTGAAGTATTCCATTATAAGATTTAAATGAATGGAAATTCAGAATATTGAGGGATTTTGTGATGAGACTAAATTGGAAATTCAGAATATTGAGGGATTTTGTGATGAGATTTGAATGGAAATTCAGAATATTGAGGGATTTTGTGATGGGAGTAAAATGGAAATTCAGAATATTGAGGGATTTTGTGATGGGATTAAAATGAATAGAAATGCAGAATATTGAGGTATTCTATTATAAGATTTAAATGAATGGAAATTCAGAATATTGAGGCATTTTGTGATGTAAATGGATGAAAATTCAGAATATTGAGGGATTTTGTGATGGGATTTGAGTGGAAATGCAGAATATTGAGGTATTCTAAGATTGAATGGAAATTCAGAATATTGAGGGATTTTGTGATGGGATTGAAATGGATGGAAATTCAGAATATTTGAATGGAAATTCGGAATATTAACCAACTTCTTGCTGAAAATTCCCTGAGGGATTTGTGCAATTTTTGTTTTATTTTTATTTTTATTTTTTGGGAACCTTTGTGAGTAAATCTGTGAGAAATGAAAGAAAAATTCAGATTTTTCATCTTTGAATTCTCTTCCTGACAGCACAAAAACCAGAATTTCATTGTCATTTTTAGATCATTTAAAATTTTACCTTTGTGTGGTTTGGCTGTGGAATAATTTGGAATTGAATGTGGTTTTTTAAAAAAAAAAATTTTATTTTTAATATTTTGTAAAAATTGAGATTTTTTGCCTTCAATTTTTGGAAATGGAACAAAATTTGTGAATTTTATTGTGAATTTTGGTGCAAAATGGGAGAATTTTGGGGTAAAATTGAGTAAAATTGGTGAATTTTAGTGTAAAATGGAGGAAAAGGGAGAATTTTGGTGTGAAATGGAACAAAATTTGTGAATTTTATTGTGAATTTTGGTGCAAAATTTGTGAATTTTATTGTGAATTTTGGTGCAAAATGAGAGAATTTTGGGGTAAAATTGAGTAAAATTGGTGAATTTTGGGGTAAAATTGAGTAAAATGAGAGAATTTTGGGGTAAAATTGAGTAAAATTGGTGAATTTTCCTGCAAAATAGAGCAAAAGGAGAATTTTGGTGGGAAATAGAGCAGGGAGTGAATTTTAGTGTAAAATGGAGAAAATGAGGGAATTTTGCTGCAAAATGGAGAAAAATGGGAGAATTTTATCGTAAAATGGAGCAAAAAAAGAGAATTTTACTGGGAAATTGGGCAAAATGAGGAAATTTTGGTGTAAAATGGAGCAAAATGAGGGAATTTTATTGCAAAAATAGTGAATTTTATTGCAAAAATAGTGAATTTTATTATGATATGGAGCAAAAGTGGAGTGAATTTTGTGGTGAAATTGAGGAAAATGGGAGAATTTTATTGCAAAATGGAGCAAAATGGGAGAATTTTAATGGAAAATGGAGCAAAAATAGAAAATTTTGTTGTGAAATGGAGTGAATTTTATTGTGGAATTGAGCAAAGTGAGGGAATTTTATTGGGAAACAGCAAAAAGGGAATTTTGTAAAAGAGGAAAAGGAGGGAATTTTATCCTAAAATGGAGAAAAATGAGAATTTTGGGGTAAAATTGAGTAAAAGGAGGGAATTTTTCTGCGAAATGAATGAATTTTAGTGCAAAATGGAGGAAAAGGAGAATTTTGGTGTGAAATGGAACAAAATTTGGGAATTTTATTGTGAATTTTGGTGCAAAATTTGTGAATTTTATTGTGAATTTTGGTGCAAAACGAGTGAATTTTATTGTGAATTTTGGTGCAAAATTTGTGAATTTTATTGTGAATTTTGGTGCAAAACGAGAGAATTTTGGGGTAAAATTGAGTAAAATTGGTGAATTTTCTTACGAAATAGAGCAAAAGGAGAATTTTGGTGGGAAATAGAGCAGGGAGTGAATTTTAGTGTAAAATGGAGAAAATGAGGGAATTTTGGTGCAAAATGGAGAAAAATGGGAGAATTTTCTGGTAAAATGGAGCAAAAAAAGAGAATTTTACTGGGAAATTGGGCAAAATGAGGAAATTTTGGTGTGAAATGGAGTAAAATGAGAAAATTTTATTGTAAAATAGCAAAATGAGAGAATTTTATTGCAAAAATAGTGAATTTTATTGCAAAAATAGTGAATTTTATTGCAAAAATAGTGAATTTTATTATGATAGGGAGCAAAAGTGGAGTGAATTTTGTGGTGAAATTGAGGAAAATGGGAGAATTTTATTGCAAAATGGAGCAAAATGGGAGAATTTTAATGGAAAATGGAGCAAAAATAGAAAATTTTGTTGTGAAATGGAGGGAATTTTATTGTGGAATTGAGCAAAGTGAGGGAATTTTATTGGGAAACAGCAAAAAGGGAATTTTGTAAAACAGGAAAAGGAGGGAATTTTATCCTAAAATGGAGAAAAATGAGAATTTTGGTGGGAGATGGAGCAAAAATTGTGAATTTTATTGTGAATTTTGGTGCAAAATTTGTGAATTTTATTGTGAATTTTGGTGCAAAATTTGTGAATTTTGGGGTAAAATTGAGTAAAATTGGTGAATTTTGGGGTAAAATTGAGTAAAATTGGTGAATTTTCCTGCAAAATAGAGCAAAAGGAGAATTTTGGTGCGAAATAGAGCAGGGAGTGAATTTTAGTGTAAAATGGAGAAAATGAGGGAATTTTGCTGCAAAATGGAGAAAAATGGGAGAATTTTCTGGTAAAATGGAGCAAAAAAAGAGAATTTTACTGGGAAATTGGGCAAAATGAGGAAATTTTGGTGTGAAATGGAGGAAAATGAGGGAATTTTATTGCAAAAATAAAATAAAATTTTATTTTATTTATAAAATAAAATTAAAAAGTGAATTTTATTATGATAGGGAGCAAAAGTGGGGTGAATTTTGTGGTGAAATTGAGGAAAATGGGAGAATTTTATTGCAAAATGGAGCAAAATGGGAGAATTTTAATGGAAAATGGAGCAAAAATAGAAAATTTTGTTGTGAAATGGAGGGAATTTTATTGTGGAATTGAGCAAAGTGAGGGAATTTTATTGGGAAACAGCAAAAAGGGAATTTTGTAAAACAGGAAAAGGAGGGAATTTTATTGTAAAATGGAGCAAAATGAGAATTTTGGTGTGAAATGGAACAAAATTTGTGAATTTTATTGTGAATTTTGGTGCAAAATGAGGGAATTTTGGGGTAAAATTGAGTAAAATTGGTGAATTTTGGGGTAAAATTGAGTAAAATTGGTGAATTTTCTTGCAAAATAGAGCAAAAGGAGAATTTTGGTGGGAAATAGAGCAGGGAGTGAATTTTAGTGTAAAATGGAGAAAATGAGGGAATTTTGCTGCAAAATGGAGAAAAATGGGAGAATTTTCTGGTAAAATGGAGCAAAAAAAGAGAATTTTACTGGGAAATTGGGCAAAATGAGGAAATTTTGGTGTGAAATGGAGCAAAATGAGAGAATTTTATTGTAAAATAGCAAAAGGAGTGAATTTTATTGCAAAAATAGTGAATTTTATTATGATAGGGAGCAAAAGTGGAGGGAATTTTGGGGTGAAATTGAGAAAAATGGGAGAATTTTATTGCAAAATGGAGAAAAATGGGAGAATTTTAATGTAAAATGGAGCAAAAATAGAAAATTTTGTTGTGAAATGGAGGGAATTTTATTGTGGAATTGAGCAAAGTGAGGGAATTTTATTGGGAAACAGCAAAAAGGGAATTTTGTAAAACAGGAAAAGGAGGGAATTTTATCTTAAAATGGAGAAAAATGAGAATTTTGGTGGGAGATGGAGCAAAAATTCTGAATTTTATTGTGAATTTTGGTGCAAAATTTGTGAATTTTGGGGTAAAATTGAGTAAAATTGGTGAATTTTCTTGCAAAATAGAGCAAAAGGAGAATTTTGGTGGGAAATAGAGCAGGGAGTGAATTTTAGTGTAAAATGGAGAAAATGAGGGAATTTTGCTGCAAAATGGAGAAAAATGGGAGAATTTTCTGGTAAAATGGAGCAAAAAAAGAGAATTTTACTGGGAAATTGGGCAAAATGAGAGAATTTTGGTGTGAAATTGAGTAAAATGAGAGAATTTTGGTGTGAAATGGAGCAAAATGAGGGAATTTTATTGCAAAAATAGTGAATTTTATTGCAAAAATAGTGAATTTTATTATGATAGGGAGCAAAAGTGGGGTGAATTTTGTGGTGAAATTGAGGAAAATGGGAGAATTTTATTGCAAAATGGAGAAAAATGGGAGAATTTTAATGGAAAATGGAGCAAAAATAGAAAATTTTGTTGTGAAATGGAGGGAATTTTATTGTGGAATTGAGCAAAGTGAGGGAATTTTATTGGGAAACAGCAAAAAGGGAATTTTGTAAAACAGGAAAAGGAGGGAATTTTATCTTAAAATGGAGCAAAATGGGAATTTTGGTGGGAGACTGAGTAAAATGGGAGAATTTTAATGTAAAATGGAGCAAAATGAGAAAATTTTGTTGTAAAATTGAGTGAATTTTATTGTGGAATTGAGCAAAGTGAGGGAATTTTTTTGTAAAATGGAGCAAAATGGAAGAATTTTAATGTCAAGTAGAGCAACGTCATTGAATTTTGGTGTGAGATTGAGCAAAATTTGTGAATTTTATTGTAAAATGGAGAAAAAAGAGAGAATTTTACTGTGAAATTGGAGCAAAATGAGAAAATTTTGGTGTGAAATTGAGCAAAACGAGGGAATTTTATTGCAAAATTTGTGAATTTTATCTTAAAATGGAGCAAAATGGGAGAATTTTGTGGTGAAATGGAGCCAAAAGAGAATTTTCTTGTAAAACAAAGAATGGTTTTATTCAGCCTCTGGAATGTGAAAATTCCCTGCTGGAATCGGTCCTGGCAAAGAGAATTCCTGTTTTTGGGATAATTCCTGTATCCCAATAAATTTGGGATTTATCCAGGAGGGTTTTGGGCCAGGGCTGCTGCATTCAGGTGATTGGAAAATGATTTTATTCCCAAATATTCCCTGAGGGATTTTGGTGTTTTTGGCAAAATTTCCCAAAATTTCCCTCTCAATTCTTCTCTCCCAAATATTCCCCCTTCCCAGATCTTCCCTCTCAAATTTTCCTTCCTCAAAATTTCTCTCCCAAATATTCCTTCCCCAAATCTTCTGTCCCAAAATTTCTCTCCCCAAATTTTCCCTCACAAATTTTCCCTCCCAAAACTTTCCTGCAAAATATTTCCCCCAAAATTTCCCTCACAAATTTTCCCTCACAAATTTTCCCTCACAAATCTTCTCTCCCAAAACTTTCCTGCCAAATATTTCCCCCAAAATTTCCCTCACAAATTTTCCCTCACAAATTTTCCCTCACAAATCTTCTCTCCCAAAACTTTCCTGCCAAATATTTTCCCCAAAATTTCCCTCCCAAATTTTCCTTCCCCAAATCTTCCCGCCCAAAATTTCCCTCACAAAACTCCCCTCTCAAATCTTTCCTCCCAAAAAACCTTTCCCCAAATTTTCCATCCCCAAATCTTCCCTCCCAAATTTTCTCCCCAAATTTTCCCTCCCAAATTTTCTCTCCCCAGATATTCCTTCCTCAAATTTTCCCTCCCAAAACTTCCTTCCAAATCTTCCCACCCCTAAATTTTCCCTCTCAAATTTTCCCTCCCAAATCTTTCATCCCAAATTTTCCCTCCCCAAATATTTCTTCCCAAATCTTCCCTCCCAAATATTCTTACCTAAATTTTCCCTCTCAAATTTTCCCTCCCAAATCTTCCCTCTCAAATATTCCTACTCAAAACCTCCCTCCCAAAATTTCCCTCCCAAATATTCCTTCTCAAATCTTCCCCCCAAATCTTCCCTCCCAAATTTTCCTCTCCCAAATCTTCCCCCCAAATCTTCCTCCACAAAATTTCCTCCACAAAATTTCCCTCCCAAATCTTCCCACCCAAATCTTCCCTCCCAGATATTCCTTCCCCAAACTTCCCTCCAAATATTCCTACCCAAATTTTCCCTCCCAAATATTCCTTCTAAAAGTTCCCTCCAAAATCTTCCTCCCCAAATCTTCCTTCCCCAAATCTTCGTCTCCCAAATCTTCTCTCCCAAATCTTCTCTCCCAAATCTTCCACCCAAATTTCCCTCCCAAATCTTCCCTCAAATTTTCCCTCTCAAATCTTCTCTCCCAAATTTTCTCTCCCAAATCTTCCCTTTAAATCTTCCCTCCCAAATATTCCCTTCCAGATCTTCCAACCCCAAAATTTCCCTCCCAGATCTTCTCTCCCAAAACTTCCCTCCCAAATCTTCCCACCCAAATTTTCCCTCCCAGATATTCCTTCCCCAAACTTCCCTCACAAATATTCCTACCCAAATTTTCCCTCCCAAATATTCCTTCTGAAAATTCCCTCCCAAATCTTCCTCCCCAAATCTTCTCTCCCAAATCTTCCTTCCCCAAATCTTCCCTTTAAATCTTCCTTCCCAAATATTCCCTTCCAGATCTTCCAACCCCAGAATTTCCCTCCCAGATCTTCTCTCCCAAAACTTCCCTCACAAATATTCCCTCACAAATCTTCCTTCCCAAATTTTCCCTCCCAAATCTTCCCACCCCAAATCTTCCCTCCCAGATATTCCTTCCCCAAACTTCCCTCACAAATATTCCTACCCAAATTTTCCCTCCCAAATATTCCTTCTAAAAGTTCCCTCCAAAATCTTCCTCTCCCAAATCTTCCTCCCAAATCTCTCCCAAATATTCCTCTCCCAAATTTCCCTCCCAAATCTTCCCTCTCAAATTTTCCCTCCCAAATCTTCTCTCCCAAATCTTCCTCTCCCAAATCTTCCCTTTAAATCTTCCCTCCCAAATATTCCCTTCCAGATCTTCCAACCCCAAAATTTCCCTCCCAGATCTTCTCTCCCAAATCTTTCCTCCCAAATTTTCCCTCCCAAATTTTCCCTCCCAAAATTTCCCTCCCAAATCTTCCCACCCCAAATTTCCCTCCCAAATCTTCCTTCCCAAATCTTCCCCCCAAAATTTCCTTCCCAAATTTTCCCTCCGAAATCTTCCCACCCCAAATCTTCCTCCCAAATTTTCCCTCCCTAAAATTTCCCTCCCAAATCTTCCCACCCCAAATCTTCCCCCCTAAAACTTCTGTCCCAAATCTTTCCTCCCAAATATTCCTTCCCAAATCTCCCCTTCCCAAATTTTCTTTTCCAAATCTTCCCTCCCAAATCTTCCCTCCCAAAATTTCCCTCCCAAAATTTCCCTCTCAAAATTTCCCTCCTCCAATTTCCCTCCCAAATTTTCTCTCCCCAGATCTTCCTTCCCAAATCTTCTCTCCCAAATCTTCCCCCCAAATCTTCCTTCCCAAAAATTTCCCCCACAAAAAACTCCCCTCCGAAATCTTTCCTCCCTAAACTTCCTTCCCAAAAATTCCCTCCCAAATCTTCCCTCCCAAAATTTCCCTCCCAAAATTTCCCTCCTCAAATTTCCCTCCCAAATTTTCCCTCCCCAGATCTTCCTTCCCAAATCTTCTCTTCCAAATCTTCCCTCCCAAAACTTTTCTCCCAAATTTTCCTTCCCAAAAATTTCCCCCACAAAATTCCCCTCTCAAATCTTCCCTCCCAAATCTTCCTTC
The DNA here is from genome assembly GCF_028769735.1 of Zonotrichia leucophrys gambelii. NCBI lineage: Eukaryota > Metazoa > Chordata > Aves > Passeriformes > Passerellidae > Zonotrichia > Zonotrichia leucophrys. The sequence continues at coordinate 111,944,527 of NC_088172.1, read as the reverse complement.
CCCAAATTTTCTCTCCCAAAATTTCCCTCCCAAATTTTTCTTCGCACACTTTTCCTCCCAAATTCTTCCTCCCAAATCCTTCCTTCCCAAATTTTCCCTCCCAAATTTTTCTCCCAAATTTTCCCTCCCCAAATTTTCCCTCCCAAACATTCCCGAGGCGCTGCTGTTCCGTGTATCCCATAAATCCTGAGCTGGTGGAAAATTCAAATTATTCCTCTCCCCACCAGGGAGCTGAGCTTGTTTTCTCAGATCTTTATTATTATTGCTCCAAATTATTATTATTATTATTATTATTATTATTAAAATCTTGCTTTATTGCTTAAAAAGCAATATCATCATCATCATCATTATCATTATCATTATTATCATTATCATTATTATAATTTTAATTATTATCAGTATTATCATTATTATCATTATCATTACTTTCTCTATTATATTGTATATTAATATAATAATATAATATATTATTATATATTAATATATAATACTTATATATTTTATAAGTATTAAATATTATAAATAAAATAATATAAATATAATATATATAATATTTATAATATAATATATATTTATTATATATATTTATATAATATATATAATATTTATAATATAATATATAAATTAAATTAATATATTAATATATTTAATATATATTATATTATATAAATCTAATATATTTATATATATAAATATATTATATATTTTTATATATAAGATATATAAATATATTATATATTTATATATAAGATATATAAAATATATAAGTATTATATATTAATATATAATAATATATTATATTATTATATTAATATACAATATAATAGAGAAAGTAATGATAATGATAATAATGATAATAATGATTGAGATAATATAATATAATATAATATAATATAATATAATATAATATAATATAATATAATATAATATAATATAATATATGTTAAATAATTTATATTATATTATATTATATTATATTATATTATATTATATTATATTATAGTGATGATAATAATAATAATAATAATAATAATAATAATAATAATAATAATAATAATAATAATAACCTACTGCTACTACTATAATAATAATAATCTACTACTACTACTACTACTACTAATGATAATAATAATAATAATAATAATAAAAATCTTCTCTCCTGTCCTTTTTCCCCTTGATAATTCCTTCAGCCCTGAAGGATTTGCTGATGGTGGCCGGGAGGTTTTTCTCCCTTAATTCATTTTTTGTGGCCAAACATTTTGAACAGAAAAAGTGGAATTTGGTGGAGCCATTCCGTGACAGCTTTGGCACAATTTCATTTCATGATTTCCAAACTTTTGGAATTAAATAATCTAAAAAAAAAAAAAAAATCAGCATTTCTTTTCTCTCACTTTGATTTTCATGGCTGGGGATCAAAGGGGTTTTAAAGGACGTGGCTGAGGCAAAAATCTGAATTTTCCTGTGGGATTAAAGTGGAGGCCAAAGCTCCAAATGCAGCCCCTGCATGGGCAGGGAGATCCTGGCTCTGCCCCCATTCCCATTTTCCCTGGAAAAAATCAGCCAGGAATTGAAAAATGGGGAAAATTGGGGAAAATTTGGGGAAATTTGGGGAAATTGGGGAAATTTGGGTGTCCTGGAGTTGATTTGAGGGAAGAAAATGGAAGAGCAGAGGTGGAAGGGAACCAAGGCTTTGATATAAAAATCCCTCAGTCACAGATTTTTGCAATATTTACAAATTAATTTACCACAAAACACCCAACTACAGATGTTGCACATTGAATTTTTCATATTTTTAGTGGGTTTTTTGCTCATTTTGGGCATGGCTGAGGCAAAATCTGAATTTTCCTTTGGGATTAAAGTGGAGGCCAAAGCTCCAAATGCAGCCCCTGCATGGGCAGGGAGATCCTGGCTCTGCCCCCATTCCCATTTTCCCTGGAAAAAATCAGCCAGGAATTGAAAAATGGGAAAATTGGGGGAAATTTGGGGGGAAATTGGGGGAAATTGGGGAAATTGGGGTGTCCTGGAGTTGATTTGAGGGAAGAAAATGGAAGAGCAGAGGTGGAAGGGAACCAAGGCTTTGATATAAATAATTCCCTCAGTCACGGATATTTTGAATATTTACAAATTAATTTACCACAAAACACCCAACTACAGATGTTGCACATTGAATTTTTCATATTTTTAGTGGGTTTTTTGCTCATTTTGGGCATGGCTGAGGCAAAATCTGAATTTTCCTTTGGGATTAAAGTGGAGGCCAAAGCTCCAAATGCAGCCCCTGCATGGGCAGGGAGATCCTGGCTCTGCCCCCATTCCCATTTTCCCTGGAAAAAATCAGCCAGGAATTGAAAAATGGGGAATTTGGGGGAAATTGGGGGAATTGGGGGAAATTGGGGAAATTGGGGTGTCCTGGAGTTGATTTGAGGGAAAAATGTGGAAGAGCAGAGGTGGAAGGGAACCAAACCATTGATATAAATAATCCCCACTCACGGATATTCTGAATATTTAGAAATTAATTTACCACAAAATACCCAACTACAAATGTTACACATTTAATTTTTCATATTTTTGGTGGTTTTTTTGCTCATTTTGGGCATGGCTGAGGCAAAATCTGAATTTTCCTGTGGGATTAAAGTGGAGGCCAAAGCTCCAAATGCAGCCCCTGCATGGGCAGGGAGATCCTGGCTCTGCCCCCATTCCCATTTTCCCTGGAAAAAATCAGCCAGGAATTGAAAAATGGGAAAATTGGGGGAAATTGGGGAAATTGGGGTGTCCTGGAGTTGATTTGAGGGAAGAAAATGGAAGAGCAGAGGTGGAAGGGAACCAAGGCTTTGATATAAATATTGATATTTTGAATATTTAGAAATTAATTTACCACAGAATATCCAACTACAAATGTTGCACATTGAATTTTTCATATTTTAGTGGATTTTTGCTCATTTTGGTGCTGAGGAAGGGAACCAAGGCTTTGATATAAACAATCCCCACTCACGGATATTTTGAATATTTACAAATTAATTTACCACAAAATACCCAACTACAGACCTGAGCTCATTGAATTTTTCAGATTTATTTCATATTTCATATTTTATTTCACAATCTTTTCTTGCTTATTTTGGTGCTCAGAGAGGAAAATTCCAGACCTGCAAAGTCTCTGTGTCCTTGCCAGCCCTGTTTTTGTCACTTTTAGAATCTTGGTCCATTTTTTAATTATTTTTTTTTTAATTAGCAAAGACCCAGAATGTGTTTAAAATGTCACCAACAGAATGCTATTTTTTATTCTGCTATTTTTATTCTGCTATTTTTTATTCTGCTATTTTTTATTCTGCTATTTTTTATTCTGCTATTTTTATTCTGCTAATTTTTATTCTGCTATTTTTTATTCTGCTATTTTTTATTCTGCTATTTTTATTCTGCTACATTTATTCTGCTATTTTTTATTCTGCTATTTTTTATTCTGCTAGATTTATTCTGCTATTTTTTTATTCTGCTATTTTTATTCTGCTAATTTTTATTCTGCTATTTTTTATTCTGCTATATTTATTATGCTATTTTTTATTTTGCTATATTTATTCTGCTATTTTTGATTATGTTCTGTGCAGGGATTTGTATTTGGGGAATGTGATAATTCCAAAAATTGAGGGCGCCCAGGGAATGGGGATCAAATGGGGATCCCCAGTGCCCAAAAATGAAAATAAAACCCTGAATTTTCCCCCTCTGCCTAACACATATTCACCAAAGAATAATTTAAAAATTCTGATTTTTGGGCTGTTATGTTGGTTAATAATAATAATAATAATAATAATAACAATAACAATAATAATAATAATAATAATATTAAATAATATTTATAATAAATAAATTAAATAAATAATTAAAAACACAATCAGTATTTTTAAAATGCTGATTGTGGCAGTGAGTGGAATTAAATAAATTGAAGTATAAAGAAGTATATAGAAAAATAAAGTATAAATAAGAGAATAAAATAAAAAACAATAAATATAACAACAACAAGATAAAAAAACAATTTTGGGGAAGGGAAAAAAGAAGATTTTTTGGTAAGGATTGAGTTGCACATTTTAATCAGATGAAATCCCAGGGGTGGTTTGGGCTCAGGGAGCAGATGGATCTGCCTTGTGCTCATCCTGAGGGGGGAATTAACAGAAAAAAAATGGATTTATTTGGAATGGTTAAATAAAAAACCAATTGAGCTGGAGCTTGGGAAGTGTCAATTGAGGTGCCAGAGAATGTGAATTTTGGGAATTTTAGCACTCTCACCCATGGTGAGGTCACGGATATTCCTTGTCATCTTTGTGTGATTTTAATGCAGAAATAGGCAATAAATTTGGAGGAATTATTAGGAATATGCACAGATTTATTTGGAATGGTTAAATAAAAAAATACTTGAGTCTGTAGCTTGGTAAATGTGAATTTAGATGCCAGATTTTGTTTTTTCTTTTAGCACTCTCACCCATTGGGAGGTCACGGATATTTCTTGTCATCTCTGTGTGGTTTTAATGCAGAAATGGGCAATAAATAAATAGGAATTATTAGGAATATGCACAGATTTATTTGGAATGGTTAAATAACAAAAAACTGGAGTTGCAGCTTGGCAAATGTAAATTTAGTACCAGAGAACGTTGAATTTTGGGAATTTTGTTTTTTCTTTTAGCACTCTCACCCATTGGGAGGTCACAGATATTTCTTCCCATCTTTGTGTGATTTTTATGTAAAAAATGGGCAATAAATAAAGAGGAATTATTAGGAAAGGTGGAACAGGCATGGATGTATTTGGAATATTGAATAATAATTGAGTTGCAGCTTGGTAAATGTAAATTTAGATGCCAGAGAATGTCACATTTTGGGAATTTTAGCCCATTGGGAGGTCCCAGCTATTCCTGCCCATCTTTGAGTGATTTTTATGCAGAAATGGGCAATAAATAAAGAGGAATTATTAGGAAAGGTGGAACAGGCATGGATTTATTTGGAATAGTTAAATAACAAAGTAGTTAAATAATTTAAGTAAATAACTGAATAGTAGTCAAAATAAATTAAATAACTTAATAGTATTTTAATAACTTAAGTTGTTATTAACTTCTAACTCATGTTATTTACCTTAATATTAAATAACTTGAGTTGTAGCTTGGCAAATGTAAATTTAGGTGCTATAGAATGTCACATTTTGGGAATTTTGTTTTTTCTTTTAGCACTCTCACCCATTGGGAGGTCACAGATATTTCTTCCCATCTTTCTGTGATTTTAATGCAGAAAAGGGCAATAAATAAAGAGGAATAATTAGGAACACACATGGATTTATTTGGAATGGTTAAATAAAAAACCAATTGAGCTGGAGCTTGGGAAGTGTCAATTGAGGTGCCAGAGAATGGAAATTTTGGGAATTTTAACACTCTCACCTATTACAAGGTCCCAGCTATTCCTTCCTATATTTGTATAATTTTTATGCAGAAAATGGGCAATAAATAAAGAGGGATTATTAGGAAAGGTGGAACAGGCATGGATGTATTTGGAATAGTTAAATAACAAAGTAGTTAAATAATGTAAGTCAATTACTGAATAGTAGTTAAAATAAATTAAATAACTTAATAGTATTTTAATAACTTATGTTATTATTAACTTCTAACTCATGTTATTTACCTTAATATTAAATAACTGGAGTTGCAGCTTGGCAAATGTAAATTTAGTACCAGAGAACGTTGAATTTTGGGAATTTTGTTTTTTGTCTTTTAGCACTCTCACCCATTGGGATGTCCCAGCTATTCCTGCCCATCTTTGTGTGATTTTAATGCAGAAATGGGCAATAAATAAAGAGGAATTATTAGGAAAGGTGGAAAGCAATAAATGAAGAGGAATTATTAGCAAAGCTGGAACATGGATTTATTTGGAATACTTTAATAGCAAAGTAGTCGAATAACTGAAGTAAAGAACTTAATAGTAGTTAAATAATTTAAATTACTTAATAGTATTTTAATAACTTAAGTTGTTATTAACTTCTAACTCATGTTATTTACCTTAATATTAAATAACTTGAGTTGCACCTTGGTAAATGTAAATTTAGTACCAGAGAACGTTGAATTTTGGGAATTTTGTTTTTTCTTTTAGCACTCTCACCCATTGGGAGGTCACAGATATTTCTTCCCATCTTTGTGTGATTTTAATGCAGAAAATGGGCAATAAATAAAGAGGGATTATTAGGAAAGGTGGAACATGGATTTATTTGGAATAATTGAATAACAAAGCCCTTGAGTTGCACCTTGGTAAATGTAAATTTAGATGCCAGAGAATGTCACATTTTGGGAATTTTAGCCCATTGGGAGGTCCCAGCTATTCCTGCCCATCTTTGAGTGATTTTTATGTAAAAAATAGGCAATAAATAAAGAGGAATAATTAGGAAAGGTGGAACAGGCATGGATGTATTTGGAATAGTTAAATAACAAAGTAGTTAAATAATGTAAGTCAATTACTGAATAGTAGTTAAAATAAATTAAATAACTTAATAGTATTTTAATAACTTAAGTTGTTATTAACTTCTAACTCATGTTATTTACCTTAATATTAAATAACTTGAGTTGTAGCTTGGCAAATGTAAATTTAGTACCAGAGAACGTTGAATTTTGGGAATTTTGTTTTTTGTCTTTTAGCACTCTCAGCCTTTATGAGGTCCCAGCTATTCCTGCCCATCTTTGAGTGATTTTTATGCAGAAAATAGGTAATAAATAAAGAGGGATTATTAGGAAAGGTGGAACATGGATTTATTTGGAATAATTGAATAACAAAGCCCTTGAGTTGCAGCTTGGTAAATGTAAATTTAGATGCCAGAGAATGTCACATTTTGGGAATTTTAGCCCATTGGGAGGTCCCAGCTATTCCTGCCCATCTTTGTGTGATTTTAATGCAGAAATGGGCAATAAATAAAGAGGAATAATTAGGAACACACATGGATTTATTTGGAATGGTTAAATAAAAAACCAATTGAGCTGGAGCTTGGGAAGTGTCAATTTAGGTGCCAGAGAATGGAAATTTTGGGAATTTTAGCACTCTCACCTATTACAAGGTCCCAGCTATTCCTGCCCATCTTTGAGTGATTTTTATGCAGAAAATGGGCAATAAATAAAGAGGGATTATTAGGAAAGGTGGAACAGGCATGGATGTATTTGGAATAGTTAAATAACAAAGTAGTTAAATAATTTAGGTAAATAACTAAACAGTAGTTAAAATAAATTAAATAACTTAATAGTATTTTAATAACTTAAGGTATTATTAACTTCTAACTCATGTTATTTACCTTAATATTAAATAACTTGAGTTGTAGCTTGGCAAATGTAAATTTAGGTACCAGAGAACGTTGAATTTTGGGAATTTTGTTTTTTCTTTTAGCACTCTCAGCCTTTATGAGGTCCCAGCTATTCCTGCCCATTTTTGAGTGATTTTTATGCAGAAAATGGGCAATAAATGAGGAGGAATTATTAGGAAAGCTGGAACATGGATTTATTTGGAATACTTAAATAGCAAAGTAGTCGAATAACTGAAGTCAATTACTGAATAGTAGTTAAATAATTTAAATAACTTAATAGTATTTTAATAACTTAAGTTGTTATTAACTTCTAACTCATGTTATTTACCTTAATATTAAATAACTTGAGTTGCACCTTGGTAAATGTAAATTTAGTACCAGAGAATGTCACAATTTGGGAATTTTGTTTTTTGTCTTTTAGCACTCTCACCCTTTATGAGGTCACAGATATTTCTTGTCATCTCTGTGTGGTTTTTATGTAAAAAATAGTCAATAAATAAAGAGGGATTCTTAGGAAAGGTGGAACATGGATTTATTTGGAATAATTGAATAACAAAGCCCTTGAGTTGCACCTTGGTAAATGTAAATTTAGATGCCAGAGAATGTCACAATTTGGGAATTTTAGCCCATTGGGAGGTCCCAGCTATTCCTGCCCATCTTTGTGTGATTTTATGCAGAAATGGGCAATAAATAAAGAGGAATTATTAGGAACACACATGGATTTATTTGGAATGGTTAAATAAAAAAACCAATTGAGCTGGAGCTTGGGAAGTGTCAATTGAGGTGCCAGAGAATGGAAATTTTGGGAATTTTAACACTCTCACCTATTACAAGGTCCCAGCTATTCCTGCCCATCTTTGAGTGATTTTAATGCAGAAATGGGCAATAAATAAAGAGGAATTATTAGGAAAGGTGGAACAGGCATGGATGTATTTGGAATAGTTAAATAACAAAGTAGTTAAATAATTTAAGTAAATACCTGAATAGTAGTTAAAATAAATTAAATAACTTAATGGTATTTTAATAACTTATGTTATTATTAACTTCTAACTCATGTTATTTACCTTAATATTAAATAACTTGAGTTGTAGCTTGGCAAATGTAAATTTAGTACCAGAGAACGTTGAATTTTGGGAATTTTGTTTTTTCTTTTAGCACTCTCACCCTTTATGAGGTCCCAGCTATTCCTGCCCATCTTTGTGTGATTTTAATGCAGAAATGGGCAATAAATAAAGAGGAATAATTAGGAAAGGTGGAAAGCAATAAATGAAGAGGAATTATTAGCAAAGCTGGAACCTGGATTTATTTGGAATACTTAAATAGCAAAGTAGTCAAATAACTGAAGTCAATTACTGAATAGTAGTTAAATAAATTAAATAACTTAATAGTATTTTAATAACTTATTATTAACTTCTAACTCATGTTATTTACCTTAATATTAAATAACTTGAGTTGTAGCTTGGCAAATGTAAATTTAGGTGCTATAGAATGTCACATTTTGGGAATTTTGTTTGGTGTTTATCTCCAATAAACCACGTGCTGCTTTTCCATGCCCTGCTTTTCCTGTGAGGACACACCAAATTCTCCTTTCCAAATTTTCCTTTGCCATTTGTGGTTTTATAGAGCTTCTCCTCCCCCTCTCTCTTTTATCAGAAAGTGCCACATTTCTATTTTATGGATGTGAAAAATGCATGGATTCTATATTTGCATTTTTGCCAATATTCCAATGAATATCAGATGTGTTGTGTTAGAAAGCAGCGCTGGATTCATTCTCTGTAGCAGTGTGGTAAAAATAGAGTTTTGGGTTATAAAAATGTTGAAATAGAAACTGTGTATGTTGGATATTTTTATAAAGAGACACCTGAATTTATCAGAAATAAAGAATTTATTTATCAGCAGTTCCTGGTTTGTGGATGAGGTGTGGGTGACACAGCAGCTCCAGAGCCCTCAGTGCAGGGGAGAATTCAAATATTGAATTTTCTGGTCAGGTTTGGTAAATGTAAATTCACCAAATTCCAGTTTCTCTGGGATCTCTGGGAAAAACACCAATGGCTTGGTTGGGAAATGGTAAAAGTTTCATAGTAATAAAATGGTTATAAAAATAGGAATACAGTTAGAGTAATAATGATTTGGACAATTTGGATTAGGACAATGTGAGACAATAAAGAAAAATTTCATAGTAATAAAATGGTTATAAAAATGGGAATACAGTTAGAGTAATGATAATTTGGACAATTTGGATTAGGACAATGTGAGATAATAAACACAAAGAGTTATGGATGGTCTGGGTACCTTTTCTGGGCAAAATAAGCCTGAAAAAGGACACATATTAACAAAGGATTAACTTTTAAAATAATAATTTAAAAACTCTATTTACCACATTACTTAAGAGAATCAATCCAGCATTACTTTCTAGCACAACACACAGAATATTAATTTGAATATTTGCAAAAAGCCAATCATAAATAAGAATTTTTCACATCCTAAACTCTATTTACCACACTTAGGAGAATTAACCCAGCATTACTTTCTATCTAACACAACACACATAATATTCATTTGAACATTTGCAAAAAACCAATCATAAAATACGAATTTTTCACATCTAAAACTCTATTTACCACACTAGTTAAGAGAATTAATCCAGCATTACTTTCTAACACAACACACATAATATTAATTTGAATATTTGCAAAAAACAATCATAAAATACATGCATTTTTCACATCCTAAACTCTATTTACCACACTAGTTAAGAGCACGAATCCAGCATTACTTTCTACACAACACACATAATATTAATTTGAATATTTGCCAAAAACCAGCCATAAAATGCATTTTCCCCAATCTCCCACCCCCAACCTGGTGAATTATCAGGACACAGAACCAGAGGTCAGTTGGATCCTCAGCCCTTGGAGTTTCCTTTTATTTGGTTGATTTTTGAGCCTTCCCAAACCGCTGCCGTTGTGTTTGTGCAACATTTCCCTCCCGGGCTGGGATTGTGGCCGGGATCCCCCTCAGCCCCTCCCTGGAGCCCTTCCCGTGGTTTTACCCAATTTTGGGGTTTTTGGGGACACAGGGGGGCTGTGGGACCCCAGCCCTTCCCCCAGCCCCTCCCTGGAGCCGTTCCCGTGGTTTTATCCCGTTTTTGGGGACACAGGGGGGCTGTGGGACCCCAGCCCTTTCCCCAGCCCCTCCCTGGAGCCGTTCCCGTGGTTTTACCCAATTTTGGGGTTTTTGGGGACACAGGAGGCTGTGGGACCCCAGCCCAGCAGAGCCCCCCCGTTTTTGGGGACACAGGGGGGCTGTGGGACCCCAGCCCAGCTGAGCCCGGGATCCCTCAGCCCCTCCCTGGAGCCGTTCCCGTGGTTTTATCCCCCGTTTTTGGGGACACAGGAGGCTGTGGGACCCCAGCCCTTTCCCCAGCCCCTCCCGTGGTTTTACACAATTTTTGGGGACACAGGGAGGCTGTGGGACCCCAGCCCTTCCCCTCAGCCCCTCCCTGGAGCCGTTCCCGTGGTTTTACCCCGTTTTCGGTGACAAAGCGCGGCCGTGGGACCCCCGCCCAGCTGTGCCCTTTGAGCGCTCCCTCCCACACCGGGGCCTCCGCTCCATCGCGGGTTGCCATGGAAACGGGGATGAAATCTAAAAGCACAAAGGGCGCTGCATTTCAATGGAACAGCGGGAGCGGATCCTCGGGGCGCGGCTTTGGGAGGGTGCAAACCCCGAACTGATTTATCGGCTGCGAGTTTGGGAACTTGTTCGTGTTCCCTGGTGCCGGGTTTGGGGGCAAAATTGGCATTTCCGTGGTGCTGAGAGAGGAGAAACATCTTTATCAATGTATAAATTCAGCATCTTTCTTTATCAATTTATCCATTCAGCATCTTTATCAATGTATAAATTCAGCATCTTTCTTTATCAATTTATCCATTCAGCATCTTTATCAATTTATAAATTCAACATCTTTGTCAATTTATCAGTTCAACATCTTTCTTTATCAATTTGTAAATTCAACATCTTTCTTTATCAATTCATAAATTCAACGTCTTTATCAATTTATCAATTCAACATCTTTATCAATTTATAAATTCAACATCTTTCTTTATCAATTTATAAATTCAACATCTTTCTTTATCAATTTATAAATTCAACATCTTTCTTTATCAATTTATCAATTCAACATCTTTATCAATTTATAAATTCAACATCTTGCTTCATCAATTTATCAGTTCAACATTTCTTTATCAATTTATCAATTCAACATCTTTATCAATTTATCAGTTCAACATCTTTCTTTATCAATTTATAAATTCAACATCTTTATCAATTTATCAATTCAACATCTTTCTTTATCAATTTATCAATTCAACATCTTTATCAATTTATAAATTCAACATCTTACTTCATCAGTTTATCAGTTCAACATCTTTCTTTATCAATTTGTAAATTCAGCAGCTTTCTTTATCAATTTATAAATTCAACATCTTTATCAATTTATCAATTCAACATCTTTATCAATTTATAAATTCAACATCTTGCTTCATCAATTTATCAGTTCAACATCTTTCTTTATCAATTCATAAATTCAACGTCTTTATCAATTTATCAGTTCAACATCTTTATCAATTTATAAATTCAACATCTTCCTTTACCAATTTATAAATTCAACAGCTTTCTTTATCAATTTATCAATTCAACATCTCTATCAATTTATAAATTCAACATCTTTCTTTATCAATTTATCAGTTCAACATTTCTTTATCAATTTATAAATTCAACATCTTCCTTTATCAATTTATAAATTCAACATCTTTATCAATTTATAAATTCAACATCTTTCTTTGTCAATTTATCAATTTATAACTCCAGGGGCACAGCTCTGCTCAGCCACTCATTTTCCTCTCCCCCTCACAGCTCCAAAACATCCCTGATGTTTTTGACATTTCTCGCTGAAAACTCACTTTTATCATGTATTTTCCACTCCTTAAAGAACTCAATCCGATTTTCAATGAATTCTCTGCATTCTGCCTTTGTGAGAATGGCAAATTTATCTCCTGAGAGTTGCTTTCAGGTTTGCTGCTTCTTGTCAGTAATGAAGGGCAAAAAAACCACCAGGAAACAAAAATATCGTGGGATGGTGACATTTTATCTGAGTGTTAAATTATAAAGTTTGATATAAATTCATTAAAGGACAGGGAAGCCACTTTGCCTTCAGGTTTTTCTCTGATTATCCAATCCTTTATCTCAGCAAGAAAAAGGAATTATTTGGGAATCCCGAATCTCGTGGCTAAAACACGAGAGGTGATAACAATGAGGTGATAAAGTCTGACCTTGGATTTTAGATTTGCTGCTTGTTGCCAATAATAAAGGGTTTAAAAAAAGGAAACAAAAATATCGTGGGATGGTGACATTTTATCTGAGTGTTAAATTATAAAGTTTGATATAAATGCATTAAAGGACAGGGAAGTCACTTTGCCTTCAGGTTTTTCTCTGATTATCCAATCCTTTATCTCAGCAAGAAAAAGGAATTATTTGGGATTCTCTCCTCCAAATCTCGTGGCTAAAACACGAGAGGTGATAACAATGAGGTGATAAAGTCTGACCTTGGATTTTAGATTTGCTGCTTGTTGCCAATAATAAAGGGTGAAAAAAAAGGCAAGGAAACAAAAATATCGTGGGATGGTGACATTTTATCTGAGTGTTAAATTATAAAGTTTGATATAAATGCATTAAAGGACAGGGAAGTCACTTTGCCTTCAGGTTTTTCTCTGATTATCCAATCTTTCTTTATCTCAGCAAGAAAAAGGAATTATTTGGGATTCTCTCCTCCAAATCTCGTGGCTAAAACACGAGAGGTGATAACAATGAGGTGATAAAGTCTGACCTTGGATTTTAGATTTGCTGCTTCTTGTCAGTAATGAAGGGCAAAAAAACCACCAGGAAACAAAAATATCGTGGGATGGTGACATTTTATCTGAGTGTTAAATTATAAAGTTTGATATAAATTCATTAAAGGACAGGGAAGTCACTTTGCCTTCAGGTTTTTCTCTGATTATCCAATCCTTTATCTCAGCAAGAAAAAGGAATTATTTGGGATTCTCTCCTCCAAATCTCGTGGCTAAAACACGAGAGGTGATGACAATGAGGTGATAAAGTCTGACCTTGGATTTTAGATTTGCTGCTTCTTGTCAATAATGAAGGGCGAAAAACAGGCAAGAAAATAAAAATATGGGATGGTGACATTTTATCTGAGTGTTTTGCAAATGTGTTAAACTATAAGGTTTGATATAAATGTGTTAAAGGACAGGGAAGTCACTTTGCCTTCAGGTTTTTCTCTGATTATCCAGTCCTTTATCTCAGCAAGAAAAAGGAATTATTTGGGATTCTCTCCTCCAAATCTCGTGGCTAAAACACCACAGGTGATAATAATGAGGTGATAAACCTTGGATTTTAGATTTGCTGCTTCTTGTCAATAATGAAGGGCGAAAAACAGGCAAGAAAATAAAAATATGGGATGGTGACATTTTATCTGAGTGTTAAATTATAAAGTTTGATATAAATGCATTAAAGGACAGGGAAGCCACTTTGCCTTCAGGTTTTTCTCTGATTATCCAGTCCTTTATCTCAGCAAGAAAAAGGAATTATTTGGGATTCTCTCCTCCAAATCTCGTGGTTAAAACACGAGAGGTGATAACAATGAGGTGATAAAGTCTGACCTTGGATTTTAGATTTGCTGCTTGTTGCCAATAATGAAGGGCGAAAAACAGGCAAGAAAATAAAAATATGGGATGGTGACATTTTATCTGAGTGTTTTCCAAATGTGTTAAACTATAAGGTTTGATATAAATGTGTTAAAGGACAGGGAAGTCACTTTGCCTTCAGGTTTTTCTCTGATTATCCAGTCCTTTATCTCAGCAAGAAAAAGGAATTATTTGGGATTCTCTCCTCCAAATCTCGTGGCTAAAACACGAGAGGTGATAACAATGAGGTGATAAAGTCTGACCTTGGATTTCAGGTTTGCTGCTTGTTGTCAATAATGAAGGGTTTTAAAAAGGGAAACAAAAATATCGTGGGATGGTGACATTTTATCTGAGTGAAATTATAAAGTTTGATATAAATGCAATAAAGGACAGGGAAGCCACTTTGCCTTCAGGTTTTTCTCTGATTATCCAGTCCTTTACCTCAGCAAGAAAAAGGAATTATTTGGGAATCCCAAATCTCGTGGCTAAAACACGAGAGGTGATAACAATGAGGTGATCAAGTCTGACCTTGGATTTCAGGTTTGCTGCTTGTTGTCAATAATAAAGGGTGAAAAAATAGGCAAAGAAACAAAAATATCGTGGGATGGTGACATTTTATCTGAGTGAAATTATAAAGTTTGATATAAATGCAATAAAGGACAGGGAAGTCACTTTGCCTCCAGGTTTTTCTCTGATTATCCAGTCCTTTATCTCAGCAAGAAAAAGGAATTATTTGGGAATCCCAAACCTCGTGGCACTGCAGAGCTCTCGGACATTTTCTTTTCTCTTCTTTGCAAACCATTCATCACAAAAAAGGAAAATTCTGCAGCTCCTTTTTTCCCTGGCACCACGGGAGGCTGGAGGCTTCTTTTGTCTGGGAATTACAAACTCCCAGCCCTTCAAAATTTCAATTTTGCCTCTTTTGTCTGGGAATTACAAACTTCCAGCCTTTCAAATTTCAATTTTGCCTCTTTTGTCTGGGAATTACAAACTTCCAGCCTCTAAAATTTCAATTTTGCCTCTTTTGTCTGGGAATTACAAACTTCCAGCCTTTAAAATTTCAATTTTGCCTCTTTTGTCTGGGAATTACAAACTTCCAGCCCTTCAAAATTTCAATTTTGCCTCTTTTGTCTGGGAATTACAAACTTCCAGCCTTTCAAAATTTCAATTTTGCCTCTTTTGTCTGGGAATTACAAACTTCCAGCCCTTCAAAATTTCAATTTTTGCCTCTCACCAGTGCCAGGGTCACAGAGGGGGCTCGGGATTCAAGGAAGCCATGAAATAAGAAATAAAAGAATAAATAAATAAAAGAATAAATAAATGAATAAATAAATAAATCGGCGATCCATCAGCAAGGAGCAGTTCCAGGGATTCAAGGAAGCCATGAAATAAGAAATAAAAGAATAAAAGAATAAATAAATAAATCGGTGATCCATCAGCAAGGAGCAGTTCCAGGGATGAAAGGAAGCCATGAAATAAGAAATAAAAGAATAAATAAAAGAATAAAAGAATAAATAAATAAAAATTTTCCACCCCCAAACTCTGGAGTTTTTTACCCTGTGATAAATTACACTCCCATTTATTTTACACACTCTCGTCGATTTTAATTTATCCTAAAGTTTTGGAAGTTTTCTCCGTGATCAAAGGTTGAAAGCAGAGTTCTGGGAATTACAAACTTCCAGCCTTTAAAATTTCAATTTTGCCTCTTTTGTCTGGGAATTACAAACTTCCAGCCTTCAAAATTTCAATTTTGCCTCTTTTGTCTGGGAATTACAAACTTCCAGCCTTTAAAATTTCAATTTTGCCTCTCAGCAGTGCCAGGGTCACAGAGGGGGCTCGGGATTCAAGGAAGCCATGAAATAAGAAATAAAAGAATAAAAGAATAAATAAATAAAAGAATAAATAAATAAAAGAATAAATAAAATAATAAATAAATAAATAAATAATCGGTGATCCATCAGCAAGGAGCAGTTCCAGGGATGAAAGGAAGCCATGAAATAAGAAATAAAAGAATAAATAAATAAAAGAATAAATAAATAAATAAATGAATAAATCGGTGATCCATCAGCAAGGAGCAGTTCCAGGGATTCAAGGAAGCCATGAAATAAGAAATAAAAGAATAAATAAATAAAAGAATAAATAAATAAAAGAATAAATAAAAGAATAAATAAATAAAAGAATAAATAAATAAATAAATAAATAAATAAATCGGTGATCCATCAGCAAGGAGCAGTTCCAGGGATTCAAGGAAGCCATGAAATAAGAAATAAAAGAATAAATAAATAAAAGAATAAAATAATAAATAAATAAATAAATCGCTGATCCATCAGCAAGGAGCAGTTCCAGGGATGAAAGGAAGCCATGAAATAAAAAATAAAAGAATAAATAAATAAAAGAATAAATAAATAAATAAATAAATCGGTGATCCATCAGCAAGGAGCAGTTCCAGGGGATGAAAGGAAGCCATGAAATAAGAAATAAAAGAATAAATAAATAAAAGAATAAATAAAAGAATAAATAAATAAATAAATAAATAAATAAATAAATAAATCAGCGATCCATCAGCAAGGAGCAGTTCCAGGGATTCGAGGAAGCCATGAAATAAGAAATAAAAGAATAAATAAATAAAAGAATAAATAAATAAAAGAATAAATAAATAAATAAATAAATCGGTGATCCATCAGCAAGGAGCAGTTCCAGGGATTCAAGGAAGCCATGAAATAAGAAATAAAAGAATAAATAAATAAAAGAATAAATAAATAAATAAATAAATAAATAAATTGGTGATCCATCAGCAAGGAGCAGTTCCAGGGATTCAAGGAATCCATTAAATAAGAAATAAAAGAATAAATAAATAAAAGAATAAAAGAATAAATAAATAAATAAATAAATAAATGATCCATCAGCAAGGAGCAGTTCCAGGGATTTGAGGAATCCATGAAATTAGAAATAAAAGAATAAATAAATAAAAGAATAAATAAATAAATAAGTAAATAAATGGGTGATCCATCAGCAAGGAGCAGTTCCCGGGGATGAAAGGAAGCCATGAAATAAGTAATAAAAGAATAAATAAATAAATAAATAAATAAATAAATCGGTGATCCATCAGCAAGGAGCAGTTCCAGGGATTCAAGGAAGCCATGAAATAAGAAATAAAAGAATAAATAAAATAAATAAATAAATAAATAAAAATTTTCCACCCCCAAACTCTGGAGTTTTTCACCCTGTAATAAATTACACTCCCATCTGTTTTACACACTCTCGTCGATTTTAATTTATCCTAAAGTTTTGGAAGTTTTCTCCGTGATCAAAGGTTAAAAGCAGAGTTCTCCTGGGGATTTGGGCTTCTCAGGACAGGCAGAGAAATATTCTCTGTTTGTTTTTTAATTTTTGTTTGGGTTAGGAGTGAAGGCATTTGAGACAATATTGGTGGTTTTTTTTAGTATTATAATTTTATTGTTGTGAGTTTTGTAGTCTTTTATTAGTAAGGTATAAAATAATTACCTATTTATTGTTATAAGGTCTTTTAATATTCAACTATCTAATTAAGAAATGAGATTATTTTCACTTTAACTCCATAATTGGTCCTTCCAAGTCCACACTGCAGATTTTTTTTGCCCAATTACAAAATACCACCCAAACCCATGAAGAAGGGGGCAGAAAAAGTTAAAGAAAAATAAAAAATCTCCATTTTGCTTAATCTTTATTTCTGTATCTTAAACCCCAAACTCTGAGTTTTCCAGTTTGTGATATCACACCCCTCTAACCAACTACAGACTCGTAATCTCGTTATTAATTATTAATTATTAATTATTAATTAATTTTGGAAGAAGGTAAAGAAAAATAACCTGTCTCCACCCTAAAATGTCCATTTTGCTTAATCTTTATTTCTGTATCTTAAACCCAAAACTCTGAGTTTTCCAGTTTGTGATATTCCACACCTCTAACCAACAACAGACTCATGATCTCGTTGTTAATTATTAATTAATTTTGGAAGAAGGTAAAGAAGAACAACCTGTCTCTACTCTAAAATGCCCATTTTGATTAATCTTTATTTCTGTATCCTAAAATCCTAAACTCTGAGTTTTCCAATTTGTGATATCACACCCCTCTAACCAATTACAGACTCATAATCTCGTTATTAATTATTAATTAATTTTGGAAGAAATTAATTAAAATAAAGAAGAACAACTCGTCTCCACTCTAAAAAGTCCATTTTGATTAATCTTTATTTCTGTATCTTAAACCCCAAAACTCTGAGTTTTCCACTTTGTGATATTTCTCACCTCTAACCAATGACACACTCATAATCCCAATTTTATTCATTCATTTTGGAAGAATAACCCGTCTCCACCCTAAAATGTCCATTTTGATTAATCTTTATTTCTGTATCCTAAACCCCAAACTCTGAGTTTTCCAGTTTGTGATATCACACCCCTCTAACCAACTACAGACTCGTAATCTCGTTATTAATTATTAATTAATTTTGGAAGAAGGTAAAGAAGAATAACCTGTCTCCACTCTAAAACCTCCATTTTTATTAATCTTTATTTCTATATCTTAAACCCCACACCTCCAACCAACTACAGACTTGTAATCCCATTATTAATTATTAATTAATTTTGGAAGAAGGTAAAGAAGAATAACCTGTCTCCACCCTAAAATGTCCATTTTGATTAATCTTTATTTCTGTATCCTAAACCCCAAACTCTGAGTTTTCCACTTTGTGATATCACACCCCTCTAACCAACTACAGACTCGTAATCCCATTATTAATTATTAATTAATTTTGGAAGAAATTAATTAAAATAAAGAAGAATAACCTGTCTCCACTCTAAAAAGTCCATTTTTATTAATCTTTATTTCTGTATCTTAAAACCTTAAACTCTGAGTTTTCCACTTTGTGATATCACACCCCTCTAACCAACTACACACTCGTAATCCCATTATTAATTATTAATTAATTTTGGAAGAAGGTAAAGAAGAACAACTCGTCTCCACTCTAAAATGTCCATTTTGATTAATCTTTATTTCTGTATCCTAAAATCCTAAACTCTGAGTTTTCCAATTTGTGATATTTCTCACCTCTAACCAATGACACACTCATAATCCCAATTTTATTCATTCATTTTGGAAGAATAACCCGTCTCCACCCTAAAATGTCCATTTTGCTTCTTTCTTTATCCTAAACCCAAAACTCTGAGTTTTCCAGTTTGTGATATCCCACCCCTCCAACCAATTACAGACTCGTAATCCCGTTATTAATTATTAATTAATTTTGGAAGAAGGTAAAGAAAAATAACCCGTCTCCACCCTAAAATGTCCATTTTGATTAATCTTTATCCTAAACCCTAAACTCTGAGTTTTCCAATTTGTGATATCCCACACCTCCAACCAGCTGCAGACTCGTAATCTCATTATTAATTATTAATTAATTTTGGAAGAAGGTAAAGAAGAATAACCTGTCTCCACTCTAAAAAGTCCATTTTGATTAATCTTTATTTCTGTATCTTAAACCCCAAACTCTGAGTTTTCCACTTTGTGATATCACACCCCTCTAACCAACTACAGACTCGTAATCCCATTATTAATTATTAATTAATTTTGGAAGAAGGTAAAGAAGAATAACCTGTCTCCACCCTAAAATGTCCATTTTGATTAATCTTTATTTCTGTATCTTAAACCCCAAACTCTGAGTTTTCCAGTTTGTGATATTTCTCACCTCTAACCAATGACACGCTCATAATCCCAATTTTATTCATTAATTTTGGAAGAATAACCTGTCTCCACCCTAAAATGTCCATTTTTATTAATCTTTATTTCTGTATCTTAAACCCAAAACTCTGAGTTTTCCAGTTTGTGATATCACACACGTCCAACCAACTACAGGCTCGTAATCTCATTATTAATTATTAATTAATTTTGGAAGAAGGTATAACCCGTCTCCACTCTAAAATGTCCATTTTGATTAATCTTTATTTCTGTATCTTAAACCCAAAACTCTGAGTTTTCCACTTTGTGATATTTCTCACCTCCAACCAACTACAGACTCGCAATCTCGTTATTAATTATTAATTAATTTTGGAAGAAGGTAAAGAAGAATAACCTGTCTCCACCCTAAAATGTCCATTTTGCTTCTTTCTTTATCCTAAACCCCAAAACTCTGAGTTTTCCAGTTTGTGATATCACACCCCTCTAACCAACTACAGACTTGTAATCCCGTTATTAATTATTAATTAATTTTGGAAGAAGGTAAAGAAGAATAACCTGTCTCCACTCTAAAATGTCCATTTTTATTAATCTTTATTTCTGTATCTTAAACCCAAAACTCTGAGTTTTCCAGTTTGTGATATCCCACCCCTCTAACCAACTACAGACTCGTAATCTCGTTATTAATTATTAATTAATTTTGGAAGAAGGTAAAGAAGAATAACCTGTCTCCACCCTAAAATGTCCATTTTGATTAATCTTTATTTCTGTATCCTAAACCCCAAACTCTGAGTTTTCCAATTTGTGATATCCCACACCTCCAACCAGCTGCAGACTCGTAATCTCATTATTAATTATTAATTAATTTTGGAAGAAGGTAAAGAAGAATAACCTGTCTCCACTCTAAAAAGTCCATTTTGATTAATCTTTATCCTAAACCCTAAACTCTGAGTTTTCCAATTTGTGATATCACACCCCTCCAACCAACTACAGACTCGCAATCTCGTTATTAATTATTAATTAATTTTGGAAGAAGGTAAAGAAGAATAACCTGTCTCCACCCTAAAATGTCCATTTTGATTAATCTTTATTTCTGTATCCTAAACCCCAAACTCTGAGTTTTCCAATTTGTGATATCACACACCTCTAACCAACTACACACTCATAATCCCAATTTTATTCATTAATTTTGGAAATCTTTGGTTGAATGCCGTGGTTCTTTGTGGGCCTGTGGTTTTTAGCACAGAAAATTTAAAATTCTCAACATCCAGGAGGGGAAGGAACCTTGTTTGTTTTCTGCAGAATCCATCCCGAATTTTGCAAGCCCAGGGATCCCCATCCCTCTCCAGTGGTGCCATAAATGAGAAGCTTGGCTGGGCCAATATTCCAGCAGCAATCAATTTATTAATTAATATGGTAAAGGATGAACGATATTTTACCATATTAATTAATATTAATTTTAGTGGGGGAAGTTTTCCCTCCAACTGCACACCCAGAGTTGGGGCTTACAGGTATTTATTATATAAATACAGATATTTATATAAATATTATAAATATTTGCATAATATATTTATATATTATAAATATTTATATATTCATAAGCTTCCTCGGCGGTTTCTATTCCCAATTTTTGCATCACAATTCTATTCACTGTTGTGATTTAGTTTTTCTCAGGAGTATCTTAGGTGGTGGTGACCCAATTTCCAAAAGAAGAAATGTTATAAATGAGAAGCTTGGCTGGGCCAATATTCCAGCAGCAATTAATTTATTAATTAATATGGTAAAGGATGAATGATACTTTACCATATTAATTAATGGGTTCAGTGGGGGAAGTTTTCCCTCCAACTGCACACCCAGAGTTGAGGCTTACAGGTATTTATTATATAAATATAGGTATTTATATAAATTATAAATATTTATATATTATAAATATTTATAATATTTATATATTCATAAGCTTTCTCGGCAGTTTCTATTCCCAATTTTTGCATCACAATTCTATACACTGTTGTGATTTCATTTTTCTCAGGAGTATCTTAGGTGGTGATAGTGTGATTTCCAAAAGAAGAAATGTTATAGATAAGAAGTTTGGCTGGGCCAATATTCCAGCAGCAATCAATTTATTAATTAATATGGTAAAGGCTGAACGATATTTTACGATATTAATTAATATTAATTTTAGTGGGGGAAGTTTTCCCTCCAACTGCACACGCAGAGTTGAGGCTTACAGGTATTTATTATATAAATATAGGTATTTATATAAATTATAAATATTTATATATTATAAATATTTATAATATTTATATATTCATAAGCTTTCTCAGCAGTTTCTATTCCCAGTTTTTACATCACAATTCTATACACTGTTGTGATTTAGTTTTTATCAGGAGTATCTTAGGTGGTGATAGTGTGATTTCCAAAAGAAGAAATGTTATAGATAAGAAGTTTGGCTGGGCCAATATTCCAGCAGCAATCAATTTATTAATTAATATGGTAAAGGCTGAACGATATTTTACGATATTAATTAATGGGTTCAGTGGGGGAAGTTTTCCCTCCAACTGCACACCCATAGCTGAGGCTTACAGGTATTTATTATATAAAAATACAGGTATTTATATAAATATTTGTATATTTATATATTATAAATATTTATAATATTTATATATTCATAAGCTTTCTCAGCAGTTTGTATTCCCAATTTTTGCATCACAATTCTATACACTGTTGTGATTTCATTTTTCTCTGGAGTATCTTAGGTGGTGATAGTGTGATTTCCAAAAGAAGAAATGTTATAGATAAGAAGTTTGGCTGGGCCAATATTCAAGCAGCAATTAATTTATTAATTAATATGGTAAAGGATGAACGATATTTTATGATATTAATTAATATTAATTTTAGTGGGGAAGTTTTCCCTCCAACTGCACACGCAGAGTTGAGGCTTACAGGTATTTATTATATAAATATAGGTATTTATATAAATTATAAATATTTATATATTATAAATATTTATAATGTTTATATATTCGTACACTTTCTCAGCAGTTTCTATTCCAAATTTTTGCATCACAATTCTATACACTGTTGTGATTTCATTTTTCTCAGGAGTATCTTAGGTGGTGATAGTGTGATTTCCAAAAGAAGAAATGTTATAAATGAGAAGCTTGGCTGGGCCAATATTCCAGCAGCAATCAATTTATTAATTAATATGGTAAAGGATGAACGATATTTTATGATATTAATTAATGGGTTCAGTGGGGGAAGTTTTCCCTCCAACTGCACACCCATAGCTGAGGCTTGCAGGTAGTTATTACATAAATACGGGTATTTATATAAATATTATAAATATTTCTATAATATATTTATATATTATAAATATTTATATATTCATAAGCTTTCTCAGCAGTTTCTATTCCCAATTTTTGCATCACAATTCTATACACTGTTGTGATTTCATTTTTCTCAGGAGTATCTTAGCTGTGCCAATATTCCAGCAGCAATTAATTTATTAATTAATATGGTAAAGGATGAACGATATTTTACCATATTAATTAATGGGTTTAGTGGGGGAAGTTTTCCCTCCAACTGCACACCCAGAGTTGAGGCTTACAGGTATTTATTATATAAATACAGATATTTATATAAATATTATAAATATTTATATATTTATATATTATAAATATTTATAATATTTATATATTCATAAGCTTTCTCAGCAGTTTCTATTCCCAGTTTTTACATCACAATTCTATACACTGTTGTGATTTAGTTTTTCTCAGGAGTATCTTAGGTGGTGGTGACCCAATTTCCAAAAGAAGAAATGTTATAAATGAGAAGCTTGGCTGGGCCAATATTCAAGCAGCAATTAATTTATTAATTAATATGGTAAAGGATGAATGATATTTTACCATATT
This sequence comes from Zonotrichia leucophrys gambelii, assembly GCF_028769735.1. Classification (NCBI taxonomy): domain Eukaryota; kingdom Metazoa; phylum Chordata; class Aves; order Passeriformes; family Passerellidae; genus Zonotrichia; species Zonotrichia leucophrys. Next base: position 111,920,858 of record NC_088172.1, on the reverse strand, counting down.
AATTAATGGGTTCAGTGGGGGAAGTTTTCCCTCCAACTGCACACCCATAGTTGGGGCTTACAGGCATTTATTGGTTTTTATTATAAATACAGGTGTTTATATAAATATTATAAATATTTATATAATATAAATATTATAAATAGATGTAAAATATACTTATATAAATATTTCTCATATTTATATATTCATAAGCTTTCTTAACAGTCTCTATTCCCAATTTTTACTTATCAGCAGTTTCTATTCCCAATTTTTACCTCACAACTCTCTACACTGTTGTGATTATTTGGTTTTTCTCAGGATGTAGCTCAGAAAGGAGTATTTCAGATGGTGGTGGTCTGGTTTCCAAAAAAACAAAACCAAATCTTATCTGGTGAATCCTCCTTTTAATTTCAAGAACTATAAATCTGATATCAGTGATGTCCAGCTTCCTTTGGGCCAAACTATAAATCTTTGAGTTGATGTTTTTTCTTTTCTCAAGCTGCTTTTCTCTGCTTTGTTAAGGCCTGAGATAAGCAGATTTCTTTTATATGTGCAATATTCTAAAATTCTACTTCAAAAGGTTCTTCTTGCCAAACTCTTTAAGGTTTAACTCCAAGCAAAGAGCAACATCCTTAAATCTTAAATTTCAATGTTCCTAAATCAGCTGAGGTTAATTGTGAACAAATCGGTTCAAAGGCCTCTTCCATGCTTTATTTTCCTCAGTTATTGTTAGAATTCATCTTTATGGCTGTGCCATGGTCGGTGTCCACACACAGCACAGAAAAAAGGGGATTTTGCAGTTTTTCAGGGAGAAAACTCACTGCTCTTGCCTTTGCCATCTTCCTTTAGGAATTCAGGGCAGCCTCTCCTGCTTTTCCATTCTGATCCCACTGATTCCATTCTGTGTCCATTCCCCCTTCCAGGCTGGGAAAAATCACTTGGTTTTAAAATTCAATCACTTTTTTTGTAAAATTTTAAAAGTTTCATAGTAATAAAATGGTTATAAAAATAGGAATACAATTAGAGTAATGATAATTTGGACAATTTGAATTAGGACAATGTGAGACAATAAACACAAAGAGTTATGGATGTCTGGGTACCTTTTCTGGGCAAAATAAGCCCGAAAAAGGACACACATTAACGAAGAATTAACTTTTAAAATAATTAAAAAAAAAATAAAAATAAATAAAAAAAAATATAACCTATTGCATATTCATCCATGATGCATAAATTCCATTCAAACACAGGATTCTGTCTGGGCATCCTCAGCTTCTTCTGAATCCTGACAGCGCCTTCGAGGCGGGAAGAAATTAATTTCTTCTGATAAGAGGGCAATAAATTCTTTTTCTTTATCTCTGAAAGATTCAGGTGTCCTGTGGCTGCTATCTCAGTGCGAGTCCTTTCTTTAAAAAAGAAAATATCTTACATTTTATTAGTTAGCTTTTATTATTAGTTTCTATTTCAGTTATTAGTTTATTAGTTAGCTTTTATAATTTAGTTTTTATTTTAAAAAACATTAAAATTTAATGTTTTTTAATAACCCAAAACTCTATTTACCACACTACTTTAGAGAATGAATCCAGCATTACTTTCCAACACAACACATCTGATATTCATTTGAATATTTGCAAAAAGCCAATCATAAAACACATGCATTTTTCACACCGGATATCCCATCCACATCCTGACATTTTTAGGCCATTTACCCTTTAAAAAGCTTTCAAAGGGGCTCATCCACAGATATTTACTTTTCTTTATTCTGTTTAATGGGAAATAATTTGGAATTCTCCTCTGCAGAGCAGTTGCATCATCTTTTTGTCTTCCCTTGTTTCCCTCCCCTCTCTCTCATTAATCCCATTATTGTTTGGCCTCATCCTGCTTGGGAGTGTTCCAGAGATTTTCCCCAAAACTCTGTGGTACAGAAGAAAGCTGGGAATAAACTCCCAGCCTCAACAGGGAGAAAATCCTGGACTTTTGAGGGCAAAATATTCATTAATCTAATTTGAGAGCACTAAAAACCCTTTTAGGTGCTGCAGAAACAAATCAGTGAAGGCACTGTGGGAATTCCTGTCAAATATTAACTGAAAAATCAAATCTGGGGCTTGGGTTTGTCCTCAGGATTTTGGGATTGGTGGATAGCAGCTGTCTGGCCAGTGGAAAAGTGGGATACAATTGCAATTATTTTTAATTCTTTGCCCCCTTTCCCCCCTGCAGCGTTCAGCTGTGACCTCATTAACTTGGCCCTGAATGGAAGGGAGAGTGTTGCCTGATGAATCTGAAATTTCCATTTACAGCTGCTGTGTTCACACATGGTTGCTAGAAATAGTCGTTTAAAAACGGTTAAAAATTGAAGGCGACCACTAATTATCATAATTCCTCTATTTAGAAGCGTAAATTAATTTTCATTTAATCCGTTGGAGTAAATTGAGGCATTCTCAGTCTTAAGTTTGTCCTGTATTGTTGTCTGATGAATGGAGAGGCCTGTTTGCAATTCCTTGCGGTTAAAAAATTGAAGGGACACAATTATCTATTGAAAAATTAAAAAAAAAAACCAGTAAATTAGCCAGTTTAGTTTCAGTAGAAAATTGGATACAATTGCAATTATTGAATTCTTGCCTGTGGTAAAAGAAATTGATATTGGGATGGACAATTTCTTTGAAAAATTAAAAAAAAAATCCCAATAAATTCAGCCAGCGTTAGTTCAGTGGAAAATTGGGATACAATTGCAATTATTTTTAAATCTTTGCCCTGTAGAACTGTAATCATGAAAGAAAAGGAAAATCTCTTTCTAAAGAGGGAAGTTTTCCCCCAATTCCACCTCATTTCCTCATTTTTTGTGTCCAGCTGTAGATGTGGCTTTTTGGAAGATTTGACCATGTAGCCCTGTGGATTCAGGGAAACGGGATTTGACCATGTGACGCTGAATTTGGGATGCTGCATGGATTTGGGACAAAAACATATAACCCTGTGGATTTGGGGAAACGGGATTTGAATACTAAACTATTGGCAAAATATATCAATTACAGCTATTAGTGTTTGTTAAATGTGAGTACAAAAGGATTTGAAGATAAGTACTTTGTAAACTGAGAGAAGTTCTAATACTGAACTGACATTGTGAAATATGAAGATATTCATTTAGAGATATGGAACTCTGGCAGTGTGGAATCCTTGCAATGTAATGATAACAGAACTCTTGAGATACAGGATAACAAATGGTGACCCCGACGTGATTCAGGGCTAACCTGTATTGCCCTGTGGATTTGGGGCTAAACTATATTGACCCAGGGATTTGGGATGACCTGTGGATTCAGGACAAAAACACATAACCCTGTGGATTCAGGCAAACAGGATTTGAATATTAAACTATTGGCAAAATATATCAATTACAGCTCTTAGTGTTTGTTAAATGTGAGTACAAAAGGATTTGAAGATAAGTACTTTGTAAACTGAGAAAAGCTCTAAAACTGAACTAACATTTAGAAATATGAAGATATTCATTTAGAGATATGGAACTCTGGCAGTGTGGAATCCTTGCAATGTAATGATAACAGAACTCTGGAGATACAGGATAACAAATGGTGACCCAGACGTGATTCAGGGCTAAACTGTATTGCCCTGTGGATTTGGGATAGCCCCGTGGATTCGGGACTAAAACATATAACCCTGTGGATTCAGGGAAACAGGATTTGACCGTATAACCCTGTGGATTCGGGGAAATGGGATTTAAATACTAAACTATTGGCAAAATATATCAATTACAGCTATTAGTGTTTGTTAAATGTGAGTGCAATAGACTTTGAAGATCAGTACTTTGTAAACTGAGAAAAGCTCTAATACTGAACTAACATTTAGAAATATGAAGATATTCATTTAGAGATATGGAACTCTGGCAGTGTGGAATCCTTGCAATGTAATGATAACAGAACTCTTGAGATACAGGAGAACAAATGGTGACCCCGACGTGATTCAGGGCTAAACTGTATTGCCCTGTGGATTCGGGATGCCCCATGGATTTGGGGAAACGGGATTTGACCATATAACCCTGTGGATTCAGGGAAACGGGATCTGAATACTAAACTATTGGCAAAATATATCAATTACAGCTCTTAGTGTTTGTTAAATGTGAGTACAAAAGGATTTGAAGATCAGTACTTTGTAAACTGAGAAAAGCTCTAAAACTGAACTGACATTGAGAAATATGAACATATTAATTTAGAGATAAGAAACTCTGGCAGTGTGGAACCCTTGCAATGTAATGATAACAGAACTCTTGAGATACAGGATAACAAATGGTGACCCCGACGTGATTCAGGGCTAAACTGTATTGCCCTGTGGATTCGGGATGCCCCGTGGATTTGGGGCTAAACTATATTGACCCAGGGATTTGGGATGACCCGTGGATTCAGGACAAAAACACATAACCCTGTGGATTCAGGCAAACAGGATTTGAATACTGAACTGTTGGCAAAATATATCAATTGCAGCTCTTAGTGTTTGTTAAATGTGAGTACAAAAGGATTTGAAGATAAGTACTTTGTAAACTGAACTAACATTTAGAAATATGAACATATTCATTTAGAGATATGGAACTCTGGCAGTGTGGAATCCTTGCAATGTAATGATAACAGAACTCTTGAGATACAGGATAACAAATGGTGACCCCGACGTGATTCAGGGCTAAACTGTATTGCCCTGTGGATTTGGGATGCCCCGTGGATTCAGGGCTAAATTATACTGACCTGTGGAGTCAGGGAAACAGGATTTGACCTTATAACCCCTTGGATTTGGGGAAACAGGATTTGACCATATAACCCTGTGGATTCGGGGAAACGGGATTTGAATATTAAACTATTGGCAAAATATATCAATTGCAGCTATTAGTGTTTGTTAAATGTGAGTGCAATAGACTTTGAAGATCAGTACTTTGTAAACTGAGAAAAGCTCTAAAACAACTGATATTGAGAAATATGAAGATATTAATTTAGAGATATGGAACTCTGGCAGTGTGGAATCCTTGCAATGTAATGATAACAGAACTCTTGAGATACAGGATAACAAATGGTGACCCCGACGTGATTCAGGGCTAAACTGTATTGCCCTGTGGATTCGGGATGCCCCGTGGATTTGGGGCTAAATTATATTGACTCAGGGATTTGGGATGACCTGTGGATTCAGGACAAAAACATATAACCCTGTGGATTCAGGCAAACAGGATTTGAATACTAAACTGTTGGCAAAATATATCAATTACAGCTATTAGTGTTTGTTAAATGTGAGTACAAAAGGATTTGAAGATCAGTACTTTGTAAACTGAGAAAAGCTCTAAAACTGAACTGATATTGAGAAATATGAAGATATTCATTTAGAGATATGGAACTCTGGCAGTGTGGAATCCTTGCAATGTAATGATAACAGAACTCTTGAGATACAGGATAACAAATGGTGACCCCGACGTGATTCAGGGCTAAATTATACTGACCTGTGGATTCAGGGCTGAATTATACTGACCTGTGGAGTCAGGGAAACAGGATTTGACCTTATAACCCCTTGGATTTGGGGAAACAGGATTTGACCATATAACCCTGTGGATTCGGGGAAACGGGATTTGAATATTAAACTATTGGCAAAATATATCAATTACAGCTATTAGTGTTTGTTAAATGTGAGTACAAAAGGATTTGAAGATAAGTACTTTGTAAACTGAGAAAAGCTCTAAAACTGAACTAACATTGAGAAATATGAAGATATTAATTTAGAGATATGAAACTCTGGCAGTGTGGAACCCTTGCAATGTAATGATAACAGAACTCTTGAGATACAGGACAACAAATGGTGACCCCGACGTGATTCAGGGCTAAACTGTATTGCCCTGTGGATTTGGGATGCCCTGTGGATTTGAGGCTAAACTATATTGACCCGTGGAGTCAGGGAAACAGGATTTGACCGTATAACCCCTTGGATTTGGGGAAACAGGATTTGACCATATAACCCTGTGGATTCGGGGAAACGGGATTTGAATACTAAACTATTGGCAAAATATATCAATTACAGCTATTAGTGTTTGTTAAATGTGAGTGCAATAGACTTTGAAGATCAGTACTTTGTAAACCGAGAAAAACTCTAAAACTGAACTAACATTTAGAAATATGAACATATTAATTTAGAGATATGGAACTCTGGCAGTGTGGAATCCGTGCAATGTAATGATAACAGAACTCTTGAGATACAGGAGAACAAATGGTGACCCCGATGTGATTCAGGGCTAAACTGTATTGCCCTGTGGATTCGGGATGCCCCATGGATTTGGGACTAAACTGTATTGCCCTGTGGATTCGGGATGCCCCGTGGATTCAGGACAAAAACACATAACCCTGTGGATTCAGGCAAACAGGATTTGAATACTGAACTGTTGGCAAAATATATCAATTGCAGCTATTAGTGTTTGTTAGATATGAATACAAAAGGCTTTGAACACAAGTATTTGTAAACCAAGAGAAGCTCTAATACTGAACTAACATTTAGAAATATGAAGATATTTTTGGCTGTATTATCTGTATTTTCCATCCCATTTGTGATTTGTAGAAATCCTTTCTTTTTTATATTTTTATTTTGAGCACTGAAGAGCCTGATCTGGCTGTGAATTCCATCCAGTCGGGGTCAAATCCCCAAACAAATCCCACCAAAGTTTTTTCCTCCTTTGCTCAGCAAGGAAATGTTGGAGCAGGGAGGTGCCGGTGCCAGGCTCCTCTCTGCTGCTGTTTTCCAAAGCAACCTCCCTGGGACAGGAGGAGGAGGAGAAAGAGAGGGAGGAAGAGGAGGAAAAGCAGAAGGAGGAAGAGGAGGAAGAGAGGGAGGAGGAGAAGAAGGAGAAAGAGAGGAAGAGGAGGTGAAGAAGGAGAGAAGGAGAAGGAAAGAGAGGGAGAAAGAGATGGAGGAAGAGGAAGGAGAAGGAGGAAGAGGAGAAGTAGGAGAAAGAGAGGGAGGAAGAGGAGAAGGAGAAGAAGGAGAAGGAAGGAGAGGAAGAAAGATGGAGGAGGAGGAAAAGGAGAAGGGGAGAAAGAGGAAGAGGAGGAGGAGAAGGAAGGAGATGGAGGAGGGGGAGAAGGAGGAGCAGAAGGAAGAAGAGGGAGGAGGAGAAGGAGAGGGAGGAAGGAGGAAGGAGAAACAGAGGAGGGAGAAGAAGAGGGAGGAAGAGGAGGAGAAGAAGGAGGAGGAAGGAGAGGGAGAAAGAGGAGGAGGAGGGAAAGGAGAAGGGGAGAAGGAGGAAGAGGAGGATGAGGAGAAGGAGGAGAAAGAGGAAGAGGAAAAGGAGGTGGGGGAGAAGGAGGAAGAAGAGGAGAAGGAGAAGGAAGAGGAAGAAGGAGAGGGAGGAGGAGGAAAAGGGAAGGAGGTGAAGAAGAAGGGGGAGAAGGAGAAGAAGGAGGAGTAGGAGAAGGAGAGTGAGAAGGAAAAGGAGGAGACAAAGGAGGAGGAGGAAAGAGAATGAGAGGGAGAAGGAAAAGGAGAGGGAGGAGGAGAAGGAAAAGGAGAAGGAGAATGAAAGGGAGAAGGAGATGAAGGAGAAGGAGAAAGAAGAGGAGAAGGAGGAGAATGAGAGGAGGAAGAAGGTTGTTGTTGTTGTTGTTGTCGTTGTTGTTGCTCCACGTCTCCCCATGAATCTCCTTCCCCTCCCCGTGGTGCAGCAGCTCTGGAGCTTTCCCAGCAGGCCTGGGGGCTGGGATCCCACTGGGAATGTCACCCTTGGAGGAGATGGGAATGTCACCCTTGTCATTTCTGGGATCCCACTGGGAATGTCACCCTTGAGGAGATGGGAATGTCACCCTTGTCATTTCTGGGATCCCACTGGGAATGTCACCCTTGGGGGAGCTGGGAATGTCACCCTTGATATTTCTGGGATCCCACTGGGAATGTCACCCTTGTCATTTCTGGGATCCCACTGGGAATGTCACCCTTGGAGGAGATGGGAATGTCACCCTTGTCATTTCTGGGATCCCACTGGGAATGTCACCCTGCAGGAGATGGGAATGTCACCCTTGTCATTTCTGGGATCCCACTGGGAATGTCACCCTTGATATTTCTGGGATCCCACTGGGAATGTCACCCTTGGAGGAGATGGGAATGTCACCCTTGTCATTTCTGGGATCCCACTGGGATTGTCACCCCTGCAGGAATGTCACCTTGAGGAGATGATGTCACCCTTGTCATTTCTGGGATCACTGATGTCACCTGGGACATGGATGTCACCCTTGTCATTTCTGGGATCCCACTGGGAATGTCACCCTTGGAGGAGATGGGAATGTCACCCTTGTCATTTCTGGGATCCCACTGGGAATGTCACCCTGCAGGAGATGGGCATGTGCCATTTCTGTGGCAAACACCATCCTGACAACATTTACCCCTCCTGCCCCAGAGCCTCTTCCTCAGCCAGGCAAAATGTCTTCTTTTAACAGTACCCAAAATCCATCCAGAGGGTGCTGGATTTATCTGTGGATTTATCTGTGGATTTATTTGTGGATTTATTCATGGATTTATTTATGGATTTATTTCCCTGGTAGTCTCCCCCAGAACCCTCCCAGGCCCCCACAGCCGCACACGGAGGGGAAGGGGGGAGCCCAAACCCCCCTGAGCTGCCCCCAGGCCTGCGATGGACACGGCTCCATCTGCGCCCCCATTCCCAGCCACAGACCCCAGCCCAGGAGCGCAGACGGACAGACGGACAGACGGACAGACGGACAGACGGACGCCGCCTCCAGAGGAGCTTTGGAGTTTAAACTGCAGCAGGAGATGTGTGAGGAGCAGGAGCAGGAGCAGGAGCAGGAGCAGATGGCTTTGCTGCTGGCACAGATTATTGTCATCGGCTGCTTTTTCACCACTTCCATCTTTGCCCTCCTGGTTTTTCCTGCAGAAATTTACCTTGGCTGTCTGTCTGTCTGTCTGTCTGTCTGTCTGTCTGCAGACAGAAAGCCTGGGATGGTTTCTGATGGTTGCTGCCCTCTCAGAGCAAGGCAGGTGAAATAATTGGCCATAAAGGGAATAACAGGGGGAGTGCCTTCACCCCACAGCACGGAAAAAACATCATTTAAACCCACAGGAATTGCTGGCCTTTTGTTTTATTGTTGGGGTTTCTTAAGTAATTTCATTAAATTTAAAATTTAGACATTTATTTTCAGTGCTAAGGTAAACAAATATGATTTTTTTTTTCCCCTTCCCAGCAGTGCAGTGCCAGCCCAGTCCTCACTGCCATCAAATGTTGGAGTTTCTTAAATAATTATTTATTGTTGGACTTTCTTAAGTAATTTAATTAAATTTAAATGGAGACATTTATTTTTAGTACTGAGGTTAAAAAATCTGATTTTTTTCCCCTTTCCCAACCCCTAAAACAGTGCAGTGTCAGTGTAATCCTCATTGCCATCAGATGCTGGAGTTTCTTAAGTAACTATTTATTGTTGGAGTTTCTTAAGTAATTTAATTAAATTTAAATGCAGAGATTTATTTTTAGTGCTCAGGTAAAAAAATCTGGGTTTTTTTTCCCTTCCCAGCCCCTAAAGCAGTGCAGTGTCAGTCTAATCCTCATTGCCATCAGGTGTTGGAATTTCTTAAATAACTTTTTTTTTTGTGTTTTTAAAGTAACTATTTAAATGCAGACATTTATTTTTAGTGCTAAGGTAAACAAATCTGATTTTTTTCCCCTTTCCCAGCAATGCAGTGTCAGTCCAGTCCTCACTGCCATCAGATGCTGGAGTTTCTTAAGTAACTATTTATTGTTGGAGTTTCTTAAGTAATTTAATTAAATTTAAATGGAGACATTTATTTTTAGTACTGAGGTTAAAAAATCTGATTTTTTTCCCCTTTCCCAACCCCTAAAACAGTGCAGTGTCAGTCTAATCCTCATGGCCATCAAATGCTGGAGTTTCTTAAGAAATTATTTATTTTTGGAGTTTCTTAAGTAATTTAATTAAATTTAAATGCATTTATTTTTAGTACTGAGGTTAAAAAATCTGATTTTTTCCCCTTTCCCAACCCCTAAAACAGTGCAGTGTCAGTGTAATCCTCATTGCCATCAGATGCTGGAGTTTCTTAAGTAACTATTTATTGTTGGAGTTTCTTAAGTAATTTCATTAAATTTAAATGCAGACATTTATTTTTAGTGCTGAGGCAAAAAAATCTGATTTTTTTTCCCCTTTCCCAGCAATGCAGTGTCAGTGTAATCCTCATTGCCATCAAATGCTGGAGTTTCTTAAGTAACTATTTATTGTTGGAGTTTCTTAAGTAATTTAATTAAATTTAAATGCAGAGATTTATTTTTAGTGCTGAGGCAAAAAAATCTGATTTTTTTTCCCCTTTCCCAGCAATGCAGTGTCAGTCCAGTCCTCACTGCCATCAGATGCTGGAGTTTCTTAAGTAACTATTTATTGTTGGAGTTTCCTAAGTAATTTAATTAAATTTAAATGCATTTATTTTTGGTACTGAGGTTAAAAAATCTGATTTTTTTCCCCTTCCCAACCCCTAAAACAGTGCAGTGTCAGTGTAATCCTCATGGCCATCAGATGCTGGAGTTTCTTAAGTAACTATTTAAATGCAGACATTTATTTTTAGTGCTCAGGTAAAAAATCTGATTTTTTTCCCCCTCCCAGCAGTGCAGTGTCAGTGTAATCCTCATGGCCATCAAATGCTGGAGTTTCTTAAGAAATTATTTATTTTTGGAGTTTCTTAAGTAACTATTTATTGTTGGAGTTTCTTAAGTAATTTCATTAAATTTAAATGCAGACATTTATTTTTAGTGCTCAGGTAAAAAATCTGATTTTTCCCCCTCCCAGCAGTGCAGTGTCAGTGTAACCCTGTAATCCATCGGGATTTTCCCAAGGGACGAGCTGTGGGACCCTGCAAGGCTTCCTACAGAAAACTGGGAATCACTTTCCTCCACGCTGAAGGGGGAGAAGCTCAGCAGGCAGCCAGAGCTGTGCCCCTCTGGCTTTGTAGCACCGAGAGAAAGCAGAAATGGTTCCAAAATTCAATGTACACCTGGGTTCCTCAGCGGGCAGGGCGGTGAGCGGAGCCAGGAATGCTCGCTGAGCGCGGGGAGCAGGCTGGGGCAGAGGCGCTTGGTGCCTTCAGAAATCACAACGAAATCGGGGGAGCTGGGTGAGATCCAGCAAAAACAAACTCGCTCCTGCACACCTGGGCCTCGCTGCCACCGTGGATTTCATGGCACGATCCAAAACGGGCGGGGAAAAGCAGAAATGGCAGGAATTGCCCTGACTTTGTGCCAGCTCTGTGCCCCAAATCCTGCAGGAATTGCCCTGACTTTGTGCCCCAAATCCTGCAGGAATTGCCCTGACTTTGTGCCAGCTCTGTGCCCCAAATCCTGCAGGAATTGCCCTGACTTTGTGCCAGCTCTGTGCCCCAAATCCTGCAGGAATTGCCCTGACTTTGTGCCAGCTCTGTGCCCCCGATCCTGCTCCCTGCTCTGCCCGGAACATTCCCGGGTTTTCTTTAGGGAGCAGCAGCTGGGTTTGGGATCAGGAAGGATTTTCTGGGTTTGTTCCAGCAGCTCCGTTCGGTGAACCTGGAACAAACATTTCCAGGGAATCCAGGGAATCCAGGGGTTCTCAGCAATCTGGGGGGATGGAAAATAAACTTTTAGGGTCTCAAGGAAATCTACTGTGCTTGTAGAGACAGGAGGTGCTCAGTGTGTGAAAAATGTGTGGATTTTATGATTGGCTTTTTGCAAATATTCAAATGAATATTATGTGTGTTGTGTTAGAAAGTAACGCTGGATTCATTCTCTTGGGTAGTGTGGTAAATAGAGTTTTAGGTCATAAAAAATGTTAAAATAGAAACTATGGATAGGATACTTTTTTTAAAGAGATAGCAGCCACAGGACACCTGAATCTTTCAGAGATAAAGAATTTATTGCTCCATTATCAGGAGAAATGAACTTTTTCCCACCTCAAAGGCATTGTCAGGATTCAGAGGAAGAAGCTGAGGATGCCCAGACAGAATCCTGTGTTTGAATGGAATTTGTGCATCATGTATGAGGTGTATGAATATGCAACAGGCTGTTGTTTTTAAGGGTTAATCCTTTGTTAATGTGTGTCCTTTTTCGGGCTTATTTTGCCCAGAAAAATTACCCAGACCATCCACAACTCTTTGTCTCTGTTGTCCTAATTCAAATTATCCAGATTGTTATTACTCTAATTATATTACTCTTTTTATAACCATTTTATTGCTATGAAACTTAAAATTTTCGAAACAAAATTGTTGTTTTTCCCAAGTGGGAGCCGGAGCTGTGTGTGCAGAAAAACCCAAACCCGATCCCACTCTCCGGGACGCGCAGCCCGGAAGGTTTTGCCCTTTGAGACGCAATTCCCGATTTTTATTTTTATTTTTATTTTTTTTCCCCTAATGAGCATTGAGCTCCATCAAAGGCCGGGCATGGAGGACAAAGAGCCGCTGACGAGGCCGTGCCCGAGGCACAGCAGCGATTTCCAATCCCCTCCTTCCCTCTCTGAGCTGATGGGGATGTTTCCTGTTCGCTTCTCCGATCAAAGAATTGAATGTATAAACAAACAGAGTGGGGAAAGATCGCCCAAGGAATTCGGTTTAAATCTTCCCAAACAGCAGCCAAATGTCTGTGTGAAATAAAAGAATTTTGGGGTTTGTTATCTCAGTGCTGTGAGGGCTGAAACTGGAACTCTGTGGTGTATTTATGATTTGAGTGCTGCTCTTGCTTTGTAACCAAAAGTGAGGATTTGCTAAAAAAATGCTTTGGAGTGGGGCAAAATCTCCACATTCCATCTCTCCTTTGGCTTTCATCCCTCGGAGGGTGAACTTTATCTGTGAGCTCCCTTCCCACAACACCCGAGTGGCAAAACCACGGCCGGGAGGAGTCGATCTCTTCCTAAAGGAGCATTTATTTATTTATTTATTTATTATCTCTTCCTTCCCGTGGCTTTCCCAGGGCTGAGTCACTGCGATCCCTGTGGCTGCCAGGCCCCTCCTGCCCTTTCCTTGTTTCTCTGGGGCTGGTTTGTGTGGGGCACAGCCCACGAACAGAGAGCCCTTTGTTCCCGTCGGTGTCACGACTTGCTCTGCTCCTTGGGCAAGAGCATGAAAGGGATCTTTTCATCTCCCCGGGTTCGTTCTGAACGGGGAGCAGCAGCATCAGGGGGCGGAGGTGACCTTTCATCTGGGAGCTGCCAGGGGAGGGAGAAAATCTGGAGATAAATTTTGGGGTGCTGGCAGAGGGAGCTGCCCTGGGCAGCCCATTCTCAGTTTAACTACAAGGTTAAAAGCTTTTCCATCAGGAAATTCCCTCGGAATTCCAACCTGCTCTCCAGCTCAGCCTCTTCATGATTTTAAAGTTCACTTCTAAATTTCCCAAGTTTTGAAGATCAAAACTTGCCAAGTTTTGAAGGATCCCAGGATTATTTAGGTTGGCAAAGATGTTTGGGATCATCGAGTGCAGCCTGTGAGGGATCCTCTCCTTGTCCCCAGCCCAGAGCTGTGGGAGTTGTTCCTTGGATACCTCCAGGGATGGGGGCTCCAAAGCTCCCTAGGCAGCCCATTCTGATGTTTTGCAGCCTTTCCATCAGGAAATTCCCTCTGAATTCCAACCTGTTCTCCAGCTCAGCCTTTTCATGATTTCAAAGTTCACGGGATCATTTTTGGGGTGCTGGCAGAGGGAGCTGCCTCAGGGAGAGTGAATCTCTTTTTCTGTCTTATCAGGAATTGTTGGATGGATTTTATTCCTGTTCTGCAGCTCGGCCTCTTCATGACTTTGAAGTTCACAGGATCCCAGGATTATTTAGACTGGAAAGGATTTTTGGGATCCTCTCCTTGTCCCCAGCCCAGAGCTGTGAGAGTTGGGCACCTCCAGGGATGGGGGCTCCAAAGGAGCCTTTCCCTGTTCTTCAGCCTCTTCGTGATTTTGAAGTTCACTTCCAAATTTCTCAAGTTTTGAAGATTGAAACTTGCCAAGTTTTGAAGGATCCCAGGATTATTTAGGCTGGCAAAGATCTTTGGGATCATCGAGTGCAGCCTGTGAGGGATCCTCTCCTTGTCCCCAGCCCAGAGCTGTGGGTGTTGTTCCTTGGACACCTCCCGAGCTCCCTGGGCTGCCCATTCTGATGTTCCACAGCTTTTCCATCAGGAAATTCCCTCGGAATTCCATCCTGGAGCTCCCCTGGCACAGCTCGGGGCAGTTTCCTCCTCTCCCGGCCCTTCCCTGGAGCTGTGGTTGCACCTTGAGGTGCTCGGGAGCTGTGAGGGGGGAGCACAATTTGGAGATCATTTTTGGGGTGCTGGCAGAGGGAGCTGCCCTGGGCAGCCCATTCTCAGTTTAACAGCAAAGTTTTACAGCTTTTCCATCAGAAAATTCCCTCTGAATTCCAACCTGTTCTCCAGCTCGGCCTTTTCATGATTTCAAAGTTCACGGGATCATTTTTGGGGTACCTGCAAATGGAGCTGCCCCCAGGCACAAATGCTGCCTCAGGGAGAGTGAATCTCTTTTTCTGTCTTATCAGGAATTGTTGGAGGGATTTTATTCCTGTTCTCCAGCTCGGCCTCTTCATGATTTTGAAGTTCACTTCAAAATTCCCAAGTTTTGAAGGATTCAAGGATTGTTTAGGCCGGAAAAGATTTTTGGGATCCTCACCTTGTCCCCAGCCGAGCTGTGGGAGTTGTTCCTTGGATACCTCCAGGGATGGGGGCTCCAAAGCTCCCTGGGCTGCCCATTCTGGTGTTTTACAGCTTTTCCATCAGGAAATTCCCTCGGAATTCCAACCTGTTCTCCAGCTCAGCCTTTTCATGATTTCAAAGTTCACGGGATCATTTTTGGGGTGCTGGCAGAGGGAGCTGCCTCAGGGAGAGTGAATCTCTTTTTCTGTCTTATCAGGAATTGTTGGAGGGATTTTTTTCCTGTTCTCCAGCTCGGCCTCTTCATGATTTTGAAGTTCACAGGATCCCAGGATTATTTAGACTGGAAAGGATTTTTGGGATCCTCTCCTTGTCCCCAGCCCAGAGCTGTGGGTGTTGGGCACCTCCAGGGATGGGGCTCCAAAGGAGCCTTTCTCTGTTCTTCAGCCTCTTCATGATTTTAAAGTTCACTTCTAAATTTCCCAAGTTTTGAAGATTGAAACTTGCCAAGTTTTGAAGGATCCCAGGATTATTTAGGCTGGCAAAGATCTTTGGGATCATCGAGTGCAGCCTGAGAGGGATCCTCTCCTTGTCCCCAGCCCAGAGAGCTGTGGGTGTTGTTCCTTGGACACCTCCCGAGCTCCCTGGGCTGCCCATTCTGATGTTCCACAGCTTTTCCATCAGGAAATTCCCTCGGAATTCCATCCTGGAGCTCCCCTGGCACAGCTCGGGGCAGTTTCCTCCTCTCCCGGCCCTTCACTGGAGCTGTGGTTGCACCTTGAGGTGCTCGGGAGCTGTGAGGGGGGAGCACAATTTGGAGACAATTTTGGGGTGCTGGCAGAGGGAGCTGCCCTGGGCAGCCCATTCTCAGTTTAACAACAAGGTTAAAAGTTTTTCCATCAGGAAATTCCCTCTGAATTCCAACCTGTTCTCCAGCTTGGCTTTTTCATGATTTTAAAGTTCACAGGATCATTTTTGGGGTACCTGCAAATGGAGCTGCCCCCAGGCACAAATGCTGCCTCAGGGAGAGTGAATCTCTTTTTCTGTCTTATCAGGAATTGTTGGAGGGATTTTATTCCTGTTCTCCAGCTCGGCCTCTTCATGATTTTGAAGTTCACTTCAAAATTCCCGAGTTTTGAAGGATTCATGGATTGTTTAGGCCGGAAAGGATTTTTGGGATCCTCTCCTTGTCCCCAGCCCAGAGCTGTGGGTGTTGTTCCTTGGACACCTCCCGAGCTCCCTGGGCTGCCCATTCTGATGTTCCACAGCTTTTCCATCAGGAAATTCCCTCGGAATTCCATCCTGGAGCTCCCCTGGCACAGCTCGGGGCAGTTTCCTCCTCTCCCGGCCCTTCCCTGGAGCTGTGGTTGCACCTTGAGGTGCTCGGAGGTCTCTCCCTGAACGCTCCAGGCTCTGCAGCTCCACCAAAACCAAACACATCTTTTAACAAAAGCAAAATATCCGGGAAAAAAGGAACTTTGGGAACGTCTTTATGGAGTGGGAGGTGTATCAGAGCAAAGCAGGGGAGGAATTGTCAGGAGAATTTGGAATTTAGGAGTAGGTCTGTGAAAACTTGCAGTGGCAGGAGGCAAAACCTTGGGACTGGGGCAGGCATGAAAACAGGAACTCCTTTTTCATAAAGTTGTAGCTTAATTTTCTCATTTTCAAGGCTTTTTGTAAAGAAGGGAAGCTAAAATTCCAGTTAATGGAATAAAAGTGAAGTTTTTGTTTTATTTTCCCTTCCCATCAAGTAAAATCTTTTACCTGCAGCTTTTCCAGGCAGGTGTTGGAACTCCCTGGAATCCATTTCTTGGATCCATGTGGCCAAACGATGTAGACAATAAATACAAATAAATACATAAATAAATACATAAATTAAAATACAGAAATAAATACAAATAAATACATAAATAATAAATAAATCTGAAGTACATGTGCAGCCAAACAGAAGGAGTTCCTTGAGTAACCTGAGCCTGTAAATGTAAATATTTCCCAACTGCTGCTGCCTTTTCCTGGTTGATAACGCTGCAAAACCTTGGGATTGGGGCAGGCGTGAAAACAGAAACTCCCTTTTCATAAAGCTGTAGCTTAATTTTCTCATTTTCAAGGCTTTTTGAAGAGAAGGGAAGCTAAAATTCCAGTTTACTGGAATAAAAGTGAAGTTTTTGTTTTATTTTCCCTTCCCATCAAGTAAAATCTTTTACCTGCAGCTTTTCCAGGCAGGTGTTGGAACTCTCTGGAATCAATTTCTTGGATCCATGTGGCCAAACGATGTAGACAATAAATACAAATAAATACATAAATAAATACATAAATTAAAATACAGAAATAAATACCAATAAATACATAAATAAAGATAAATCTGAAGTACACGTGCAGCCAAACACAAGGAGTTCCTTGAGTAACCTGAGCCTGTAAATGTAAATATTTCCCAACTGCTGCTGCCTTTTCCTGGTTGATAACGCTGCAAAACCTTGGGATTGGGAGAGGCATGAAAACAGAAACTCCTTTTTCATAAAGTTGTGGCTTAATTTTTGCATTTTCAAGGCTTTTTGAAGAGAAGTTAAAATTTGAGTTTACTGGAATAGAAGTGGAATTCTTGTTTTATTTTTATTTTCCCTTTCAATCAAGTGAAGACTTTTACCTGCAGCTTTTCCAGGCAGGTGTTGGAACTCTCTGGAATCAATTTCTTGGATCCATGTGGCCAAACAATGATTTAACTCTGCTGTAGACAATGAATAGTCACAAATAAATAAATAAAAATAAACCTGAAGTACTTCAGTACACCAAACACAAGGAGTTCCTTGAGTAACCTGAGCCTGTAAATGTAAATATTTCCCAAACTGCTGCTGCCTTTTCCTGGTTCATAACTCTGGAGGCTCTTCCTGCTCTTCCTGCAAGTTATTGCTGAATTTCAGTTTGAGAAATTAAGGGAATTTAATCAATTTGGGAAATAATAATGATGTTTTTAAAAAAAAAAACACATTAAAACCATAGCAGGGTTGTGTCTTGTATTCTCAAAATTTCCTTTTGCAGAGGGAAGGAGACTTCTGGGAAGGATTGAGAGGTGGTGAAGCAGAAGTGAAACTTTTCCTTATAATTCCCAGTATTCTCTGCTCACAGGAATTGGCCTCCTTTTTCCTGTTAGATCCGTTCTGCTCCATAGTTTGGCAAAAGAAAATGCTGAACTGGTTTAAAACACTTCTCAGGAAATTGCTGCTTGAGGATTTAATCTTTCTGCAGCTCCTCCTCATTCAGCTGCACTCGTAACAGGATTTAGGATTTACGTGTATTTATATCTGGTGGGTTCATTTGTGCTTCTGTTATTGTGCTGCAAATTCCAAGGATTACAATTCCTGCTCCTTAATCCTGCTGGGCTGTGGGGAAAACCCTGCTCTACAAATAAAGGGGTTTTTTGCTAAAAAATCTGTGTAGAATGAAGCTGCTGATGAAACCGCTTTTTCCCTTTGAGCTGTGATTTGAAATATAAATCAGGAGAGGTTTTTCCAGTCTGGGGTTTGTTTTATTCCAGAATTGGAAGTGCTAATTCCACTCTCCCAGGAATATTATTGATTTTACTTTGATATCCAGAGGGATGGTGAGGCTTTGGATGGTGGTGGGTGCCACGGAGATTTGGAATAAAACATTGATTAATTCTTGGGGAGTTTTGAGGACAAACCACAAAACCCAAGAGCAGAGTGAACCCACACTGGACAGTGACGTGGATTATCACCACACACCAGCTTCTCTCAGACATAAATCCCTTTCCTCTTCATTTTTCCTTCTTTATCCTTCAGGAATGCTCCAGACCAGCTGGATTTCCCTAACTCTGACAGATTTTCTCTCAGAGCTTCCAAGGAGTGTCGCTCTCACTGACACCCAAACCTGCCATAAAGCACTGCAGGAGCACGAGACACCGGTTATTTATTTAGAATTTTTTTATTTTTGTGTGATTTCAGGGTGCTTTCTGGTGCTTAGGCAAGAAATGACATCTTGGTTGTGACTTCCCTGTGATTACAGCCCTGGAAGCTCCATGGCTGTGTGGGAATTTAAATAACTGGGATAACGTGTGGGTGATGTTTTTGCCTGATGTCTGGGTGAAATGATGAGGAGGATTCCATCTTATCAGAAGGCTAATTAATTACTTTATTATACTATATTATCCTATACTGTATTACATTACATCTAAACTGAATTGTTTTGTCTTTCTCTGAGGTTCAGAGAATGTGAATCCCAGAAATTTCTTGGGAAGTTGTGCCTTGCTTTTCTCTGTGGAGAGAAACGTGGTGACAATAACGTGAGGGCCGGGAATGAGAGACACATCCACCTTCATGAGAGAACTGAAATCCACCCCCAGGGGGATTCATCCATCCAATTCCCTCTGGTTTTGATGCAGATGGAGGACAAAAATGGGAATATTTTCATGCCCCATGTTCCATCCTGATGGTCATTTCCACCAACAGCCAGAAGGTCACATAGAGACAAAAGCAAAATATTCCACCAAAGTGCTGCTTGCAGCTCTGAATTCTCCTTTATTTATAATTTTTCTTGCCAGCCCTTCAGATGGAAGATATAAATGTCCCTTGGGAATATTTTCATTGTCCCCATGGTCCCCTGTCTTCCTAAAACCCCCAAGTTCCATCCAGCCACAAGGTCGCGGTTGCGGTTATGGTCGCGATGAGACAAAAGTGAAATATTCCACCAAAATGCTGCTTGCAGCTACTGAATTGTTATGTTTTATTTTCCTTGCCAGCCTTTCAGATAGAAGATATAAATGTCCCTTGGGAATATTTTCATTGTCCCCATGGTCCCCTGTCTTCGTAAAACCCCTGAGTTCTGTCCTGGTGATCATTTCTCCCAACAGCCATCGCGGTTACGGTTGCGATGAGGCAAAAGCAAAATATTCCACCAAAGTGCTGCTTGCAGCTCTGAATTCTCCTTTTTAAAAATTTTTCTTGCCAGATGGAAGATATAAATGTCCCTTGGGAATATTTTCATTGTCATCTTTCTTCCTAAAACCCCTGAGTTCCATCCAGCCAGAAGGTCGCGGTGGTGGTTATGGTGGTGATGAAACAAAAGCAAAATATTCCACCAAAATGCTGCTTGCAGCTACTGAATTGTTATGTTTTATTTTCCTTGCCAGCCTTTCAGATAGAAGATATAAATGTCCCTTGGGAATATTTTCATTGTCATCTTTCTTCCTAAAACCCCTGAGTTCCGTCCCGATGATCATTTCTCCCAACAGCCAGAAGGTCACATAGAGACAAAAGCAAAATATTCCACCAAAGTGCTGCTTGCAGCTCCTTTTTTTTTTGTATTTTCCTTGCCAGCCCTTTGGATGGAGGACATAAATAGCGTTTGGGAATATTTTCATTGTCCCCATGGTCCCCTGTCTTCCTAAAACCCCTGAGTTCCATCCAGCCAGAAGGTCGCGGTCGTGGTTATGGTGGTGATGAGACAAAACCAAAATCTTCCACCAAAGTGCTGCTTGCAGCTCTGAATTCTCCTTTATAATTTTTCTTGCCAGCCCTTCAGATGAAGGACCTAAATATCCCTTGGGAATATTTTTCCTTGTCCTCTGTTTTCCTAAAAGCCCCGAGTTCCATCCCAATGATCATTTCTCCCAACAGCCATCGCGGTTACGGTCATGATGAGACAGAAGCAAAATATTCCACCAAAGTGCTGCTTGCAGCTACTGAATTCTTCTTTTTTATTAAATTTTCCTTGCCAGCCCTTCAGGTGGAGGACATAAATATCCCTGGGGAATATTTTCATTTTCCTAAATGAAACCCCCTCTTCCTAAAACCCCCGAGTTCCAGCCAGCCAGAAGGTCGCGGTTACGGTTGCGATGAGGCAAAAGCAAAATCTTCCACCAAAGTGCTGCTTGCAGCTCTGAATTCTCCTTTATTTATAATTTTTCTTGCCAGCCCTTCAGATGGAAGATATAAATGTCCCTTGGGAATATTTTCATTGTCCCCATGGTCCCCTGTCTTCCTAAAATCCCCAAGTTCCATCCAGCCAGAAGGTTGTGGTGGCGGTTATGGTTGCGATGAGACAAAAGTGAAATCTTCCACCAAAGTGCTGCTTGCAGCTACTGAGTTCTTATGTTTTATTTGCCTTGCCAGCCCTTCAGACGGAAGATATAAATGTCCCTTGGGAATATTTTCATTGTCCCCATGGTCCCCTGTCTTGGTAAAACCCCTGAGTTCTGTCCTGATGATCATTTCTCCCAACAGCCATCACGGTTACGGTCATGATGAGACAGAAGCAAAATATTCCACCAAAGTGCTGCTTGCAGCTACTGAATTCTTCTTTTTTATTAAATTTTCCTTGCCAGCCCTTCAGGTGGAGGACATAAATGTCCCTTGGGAATATTTTCATTGTCCTCTCTCTTCCTAAACCACCGAGTTCCATCCAGCCAGAAGGTCGCGGTCGCAGTTACGGTCGCGATGAGGCAAAAGCAAAATATTCCACCAAAGTTCTGCTTTCAGCTACTGAATCCTCTCTCTTTTTTTTTTCTTTTTCGTGCCAGCCCTTCCACCCCATGGTGAACCTGGAGTGCTCGCGGGATTTCCGGCCGTTCCTGTGCGCGCTGTACGCGCCGGTGTGCATGGAGTACGGGCGGGTGACGCTGCCCTGCCGCCGCCTGTGCCAGCGCGCCCACAGCGAGTGCTCCAAGCTCATGGAGATGTTCGGCGTCTCCTGGCCCGAGGATATGGAGTGCACCAGGTGGGAAAAACACTTTTTAAATTTTTTTTATTTCAGGATAAAATTACTGCCATCCAGGAGTTTTATGGCCCATTAAAAGCAGGTGTTTTAAACGTTTTCCGTCACACGCGGGGATGTTTTGCTTCCCGTTTGCCAGCAGCCTTTCCTGAGGTGGGACATGAGTTCCTGTTCCTGCCCAGGAGATCAGCTGAAAACTGGCTGGGTTTGATGAGGGGGAAGTCTCAAAGCTGTTGGCCCTTGCTGAGCTGCAAACAGCTGCGCTCAGCTTTACACTGCACAAATAAATTTATGGAAAAATGATCCAGTGGCGTTCCAAGCTGTTTGAGACAGAGCATGCATGGAATTAAAAACAGGATCTTCATGCTTTATTGTTTTTTGTGACTCCAAGAGTTAGTGAAACTGAGGAGCAGGAACAGGAAGAAATAGTTTCCAGTTGGATTGGAGAGAATGAAAAACAATTTGAATTATTTTAGTTAAATAAGTCAGAGGATGTTTCTGAGTTACTGGGATTGCTCCAATCTCTCCTTCGAAACTCCAACAGTCCTGAACCTCCTATAGTAAATAAAGTCAGAGCTTTATTTACACAAATATCTCCATCATCATTCCATTTATTAATGCTGCCGTCAACTACACAAATATCTCCATCATCATTCCATTTATTAATGCTGGTGTCAAATACACAAATATCTTCATCTCAGAGCTTTATTTACACAAACACCTCCATCATCATTCCATTTATTAATGCTGCTGTCAACTACACAAACAGCTTCATCTCAGAGCATTATTTACACAAGCATCTTCATCATCATTCTATTTACTAATGCTGGTGTCAACTGCTCAAATACCTTCATCATCATTCCATTTTTTAATGCTGGTGTCAGCTACACAAATATCTTCATCATCATTCCATTTATTCATGCTGGTGTCGGCTACACAAATATCTTCATCATAATTCCATTTATTCATGCTGGTGTCAACTACACAAATATCTTCATCATAACTCCATTTATTAATGCTGGTGTCAGCTACACAAATATCTTCATCATAATAGTTTTAATCTATTAAAACTGGTGGCAGTGCTAGTTGGAATTTTGGTGTCACCACCTCAGTGCCCTGCCTGATGTGCAGCTGCTTAGGAAAGGCTTTAAAATGTTTTTAAAATCCTGCTGCCGTGGGCTTGAATTTTTGGATTTCCTGGGATGGATTTTGCATCCTTACCTTCATTCTTAAAGCTCAAATTGGCTCCTCACCTGTTTTATTTTTAAACTTATTTTAAAGTTTTAACATGGTACTGTGGGATGTGTTTGTGACGAAATAGTGCAGAATTTGATGGATTCCCCATTTTTTGGATGGTCTGGTTTCGCTCCAGTTGGTTTGCCTGAAGTCACACGTAGAAATCCTGGTTCTGGTGTCAGGAATGGTGCGGCCAGCAGGAGCAGGGGGATCATCCTTGCCCTGTACGCCTGGAGTGCCGTGTCCAGTTCTGGCACCTCCGCTTGGGAAGGACCTTGAGGACCTGGAGCGTGTCCAGAGGGGACAGCGAGGCTGGAGAGGGGCTGGGAACACAAACCCTGAGAGGAGCCCTGAGGGAGCCTGGAGAGAAGGAGACTCAGGGGTGACCTCATCACTCTCTACAAGCCCCTGAAAGGTGGTCGTGGTCAGGTGGGGCTGGGCTCTTTCCTCAGGTAGCACTGACAGAACCAGAGACAGAAGCTGTGCCAAGGGAAATATAGGTTGGATATTGGGAAAAAGATTTTTACTGAAACAATGATGAAGTTCTGGAATGTTCTGCCCAAGGAGCTTATGGAGTCAGCATCCCTGGGTGTGTTTAACAAGGCCTGGATGTGGCACTGGGTGCCAGGGTTCAGTTGAGGTGTTGGACTCAGTGATCTTGGAGGTCTCTTCCAACCTGTGACTCTGTGAGTTCTGTGTGCAGTGAGGCTCCCAGTCCTTGTAAATTGTGAGTAGACTCCTTGTAAGCTCCTCTTTCCAGGTTCCCGGACTGCGACGAGCCCTACCCTCGCCTGGTTGACCTCAACCTGGCGGGCGAGCCCACGGAGGAGGCGCCGATGGCCGTGCAGAGGGATTACGGCTTCTGGTGTCCCCGGGAGCTGAAAATCGACCCCGAGCTGGGCTACTCCTTCCTCAGGGTGCGGGACTGCTCCCCTCCGTGCCCCAACATGTACTTCCGCCGCGAGGAGCTCTCCTTCGCCCGCTACTTCATCGGCGTCATCTCCATCGTCTGCCTCTCGGCCACCCTGTTCACCTTCCTCACCTTCCTCATCGACGTCACGCGCTTCCGCTACCCGGAGCGCCCCATCATCTTCTACGCCGTCTGCTACATGATGGTGTCCCTCATCTTCTTCATCGGCTTCCTGCTGGAGGACCGCGTGGCCTGCAACGCCTCCAGCCCCTCGCAGTACAAGGCCTCCACGGTGACGCAGGGCTCGCACAACAAGGCCTGCACCATGCTCTTCATGGTGCTCTACTTCTTCACCATGGCCGGCAGCGTCTGGTGGGTCATCCTCACCATCACCTGGTTCCTGGCCGCCGTGCCCAAGTGGGGCAGCGAGGCCATCGAGAAGAAGGCGCTGCTGTTCCACGCCAGCGCCTGGGGCATCCCGGGCACGCTCACCATCATCCTGCTGGCCATGAACAAGATCGAGGGCGACAACATCAGCGGCGTGTGCTTCGTGGGGCTCTACGACGTGGACGCGCTGCGCTACTTCGTGCTGGCGCCGCTGTGCCTCTACGTGGTGGTGGGCGTGTCCCTGCTGCTGGCCGGGATCATCTCCCTCAACCGCGTGCGCATCGAGATCCCGCTGGAGAAGGAGAACCAGGACAAGCTGGTCAAGTTCATGATCCGCATCGGCGTCTTCAGCGTGCTCTACCTCGTGCCCCTGCTGGTGGTCATCGGCTGCTACTTCTACGAGCAGGCCTACCGGGGCGTGTGGGAGACCACGTGGATCCAGGAGCGCTGCCGCGAGTACCACATCCCCTGTCCCTTCCAGGTGAGCAGCGCCCCGGATCAGCGGCCACCCTTCCTTGCATCGGCCTGGTTTGGCTTTCCATTGTCCTGGTTTGGCTTTCCATTGTCCTGGTTTGGCTTTCTGTTGTCCTGGTTTGGCTTTCCCATGTTTGCTTCCCATCTTTGGTTTTCTGTCGCCTTTTGGCTTTCCACATTTTGTCTGTGTCTCCTTTCAGCTTTCCATGCATTTCGGGTTTTCTGTCATCTATTTTGGTTTTCGCCACCTTTTGTTTATGTGTTTTTCTTGGTTTTCCACCATCGTTTTTGGTTTCGTTTCCTTTTTTGCTTCTGTCTTCTTTTTTGCTTTCCGCCACTTTTTTGGTTTTCTGTGTCTTTTTTTTGTTTTCCTTGTCTTTTTTTGCCTTTCTGTTTTCCTTTTTGGTTTTCCACCATCTTTTTTGGTTTTCTGTCATCCTTTTTACTTCCACCCTTTTTGTTTTCTCCATATTTTGTTTGTCGTCTCTTTTTGTTTTCCACCATCTCTTTTGGTTTTCCTTTGTCCATTTTTTGGTTTTCTGTCATTCTTTTTTGGCTTTTCGCCATCTTTTTTGGTTTCTGCACCTTTCGTTTTCGCCTTTTTTGGTTTTCCGCCATCATTTTTGGTTTTCTGTCACCTTTTTTGCTTTTGTTTCTTTTTCGCTTCTCCATCTTTTTGGTTTTCTGTCGCCCTTTTTTGCGTTTCCCCACATTTTTTGGCTTTCTGTCTCCTCTTTAGCTTTCCACCTTTTTGCTTCGTCTCCTTTTTGGTTTTCTGCCATCGTTTTTGGTTTTCTGTTGTCTTTTTTTGGTTTTCCACCATCTCTTTTGGTTTTCCTTTGTCCTTTTTTTGGTTTTCTGTCATTCTTTTTTGGCTTTCCACCATCTTTTTTGGTTTTCTGCCATCCTTTTTTAGCTTTCCGTCCTTTTTTGGTTTTCCGCCACCATTTTTGGTTTTCTGTCATCCTTTTTTGGCTTTCTGTCGTTCTTTTTTCGCTTTCCACCATCTTTTTTGGTTTTCTGTCGCCCTTTTTTGGCTTTCCGCCACATTTTTTGGCTTTCTGTCCTCCTCTTTCAGCTTTCCATCCTTTTCTGGTTTTCCGTCATCCTATTTTGGTTTTCCGCCATCTTTTTTGGTTTTCTGTCGTCTTTCGTTGGTTTTCCACCATCGCTTTTGTTTTCCGTTGTCCTTTTTTTGCCTTTCTGTCGTTCTTTTTTCGCTTTCCACCATCTTTTTTGGTTTTCTGTCATCCTTTTTTACCCTTCCGTCCTTTTTTGGTTTTCCGCCATCGTTTTTGGTTTCTTCACTTTTGCTTCGTCGTTCTTTTTTCGGCTTTCCACCATCTTTTTGTTTTCTGTTGCCCTTTTTTGGCTTTCTGCACTTTTTTGCTTTGTTCCTCTCTTTTAGCTTCCATTCTTTTTGGTTTTCTGTCATCCTTTTTTACCCTTCCGTCCTTTTTTGGTTTTCCGCCATCGTTTTTGGTTTTCCGTCGTTCTTTTTTGGCTTTCCGTTGTCCCTTTTTGCATTTTCACACCTGAAATGTGTCCTGAGAACAAAGAGAAGGTACAAGAGTTGGGTTTGCTTGGGGGAAAACAGATTCTTGGTGTGCTCCCTCTGGAAGGGATGGAGGTGGTGGGCACGGTGATGGTGGATTTGGAGCAGTGGAATCACCTGGAATGTGAGCCATGGGTTGAGACCTTTTGGGGCTCTTTCCACTCAAAGCAGACGGTGACATGGTTCATGTCGTGCAAAGGTACCCTGAGAACAAAGGGAATGTAGAAAATTTGGGTTTGCTTGAGGGAAAATTAATTCTTTGTGCGGTCCTCTTCTGGAAGGGATGGAGGTGGTGGGCACGGTGATGGTGGTGTCCATGATGATGGTGGATTTGGAGCAGTGAATTGTTGATCCATGGGTTGAGACCTTTGGGGCTCTTTGGCACTCAAAGAGTGCTGGCGGAATGTGTCCATGTCCATGCAAAGGTATCCTGAGAACATAGAAAAGTAGAAAATTTGGATTTATTTGGGGAAAATTAATTCTTTGTGCACTCCCTCTCTGGAAGGATGGAGGTGGTGTCCATGGTGATGTGGATCTGGAGCAGTGGAATCACTTGGAATGTGAGCCATGGTTGAGACCTTTGGGGCTCTTTGCACTCAAAGCAGATGCTGCAAAAATATCCTGAGAACAAAGGGAATGTAGAAAATTTGGATTTATTGGGGAAAATTAATTCTTTGTGTGGTCCTCTTCTGGAAGGGATGGAGGTGGTGGGCACGGTGATGGTGGTGTCCATGATGATGATGGATTTGGAGCAGTGGAATCACTTGGAATGTGAGCCATGGGTTGAGACCCTTTGGGTCTCTTGGCACTCAATGGAGATGCTGTGAGACCTGCAAAGGTGTCCTGAGACAAAGAGAAGTAAAAGTGGGGTTTGTCTGGGGACAAATGGATTCTTTTGTCGCTCCCCCTACTGGAAGGGATGGAGGTGGTGGGCATGGTGATGGTGGATTTGGAGCAGTGGAATCACCTGGAATGTGAGCCATGGGTTGAGACCTTTTGGGGCTCTTTGCACTCAAAGCAGGTGCTGTGAGACCTGCAAAGGTGTCCTGAGAGCAAAGAGAATGTAGAAAATTTGGATTTATTTGGGGGAAGAAATGGATTCTTTGTGCGCTCCCCCTCTGGAAGGGATGGAGGTGGTGGGCACAGTGATGGTGGATTTGGAGCAGTGGAATCACCTGGAATGTGAGCCATGGGCTGAGACCTTTTGGGGCTCTTTCCACTCAAAGCAGATGCTGGTGGACATGGTGTCCATGGCCATGCAAAGGTACCCTGAGAACAAAGGGAATGTAGAAAATTTGGGTTTGCTTGAGGGAAAATTAATTCTTTGTGCGGTCCTCTTCTGGAAGGGATGGAGGTGGTGGGCACAATGATGGTGGATTTGGAGCACTGGAATCACCTGGAATCTGAGCCATGGCTTGATTCCAGAAACCTTTTGGGGCTCTTTGCACTCAAAGCAGGTGCTGTGAGACCTGCAAAGGTATCCTGAGAACAAAGAGAATGTAGAAAATTTGGATTTATTTGGGGGGAAAAATGGATTCTTTGTGCACTCCCCCTCCAGAAGGGATGGAGGTGGTGGGCACAATGATGGTGGATCTGGAGCAGTGGAATCACCTGGAATGTGAGCCATGGGTTGAGACCTTTTGGGGCTCTTTGCACTCAAAGCAGATGCTGCAAAATATCCTGAGAACAAAGAGAATGTAGAAAATTTGGATTTATTTGGGGGAAAAATGGATTCTTTGTGCGTTCCCCCTCTGGAAGGGATGGAGGTGGTGGGCACGGTGATGGTGGTGTCCATGATGATGGTGGATTTGGAGCAGTGGAATCACTTGGAATGTGAGCCATGGGTTGAGACCCTTTGGGTCTCTTGGCACTCAATGGAGATGTTGTGAGACCTGCAAAGGTGTCCTGAGAGCAAAGAGAATGTAGAAAATTTGGATTTATTTGGGGGAAAAAATGGATTCTTTGTGCATTCCCCTACTGGAAGGGATGGAGGTGGTGTCCATGGTGATGGTGGTGTCCGTGATGATGGTGGATTTGGAGCAGTAGAACGTGAGCCATGGGTTGAGATCTTTTGGGGCTCTTTGCACTCAAAGCAGACGCTGGTGGACATGGTGTCCATGTCCATGCAAAGGTGTCCTGAGAACAAAGGGAATGTAGAAAATCTGGATTTCTTTGAGGGAAAATGGATTCTTTGTGTGATCCTCCTCTGGAAGGGATGGAGGTGGTGGGCACGATGATGGTGGATTTGGAGCAGTGGAATCACTTGGAATGTGAGCCATGGGCTGAGACCTTTTGGGGCTCTTTGCACTCAAAGCAGATGCTGCAAAATATCCTGAGAACAAAGAGAATGTAGAAAATTTGGGTTTGCTTGAGGGAAAATTAATTCTTTGTGTGGTCCTCTTCTGGAAGGGATGGAGGTGGTGGGCACAGTGATGGTGGTGTCCATGATGATGGTGGATCTGGAGCAGTGGAATCACCTGGAATGTGAGCCATGGGCTGAGACCTTTTGGGGCTCTTTCCACTCAAAGCAGGTGCTGTGAGACCTGCAAAGGTGTCCTGAGAACAAAGAGAATGTAGAAAATTTGGATTTATTTGGGAAGGAATGGATTCTTTGTGCACTCCCCCTCCAGAAGGGTGGGGGTGATGGGAATGGTGATGGTGGTGTCCATGATGATGGTGGATTTGGAGCAGTGGAATCACCTGGAATGTGAGCCATGGGTTGAGACCTTTTGGGGCTCTTTGCACTCAAAGCAGACGCTGGTGGACATGGTGTCCATGTCCATGCAAAGGTATCCTGAGAACAAAGTGAATGTAGAAAATTTGGATTTATTTGGGGGAAAAATGGATTCTTTGTGCGTTCCCCTACTGGAAGGGATGGAGGTGGTGGGCACGGTGATGGTGGATTTGGAGCAGTGGAATCACCTGGAATGTGAGCCATGGGCAGATTCCAGAGACCTTCTGGGGCTCTTTCCACTCAAAGCAGGTGCTGTGAGACCTGCAAAGGTGTCCTGAGAACAAAGAGAATGTAGAAAATTTGGATTTGTTTGGGGAAGAAATGGATTCTTTGTGCACTCCCCCTCTGGAAGGGATGGAGGTGGTGGGCATGGTGATGGTGGATTTGGAGCAGTGGAATCACCTGGAATGTGAGCCGTGGGTTGGGACCTTCTGGGGCTCTTTGCACTCAAAGCAGATGCTGCAAAATATCCTGAGAACAAAGAGAATGTAGAAAATTTGGGTTTGCTTGAGGGAAAATTAATTCTTTGTGTGCTCCCCCTCTGGAAGGGATGGAGGTGGTGGGCACAATGATGGTGGTGTCCATGATGATGGTGGATTTGGAGCAGTGGAATCACTTGGAATGTGAGCCATGGGTTGAGACCTTTTGGGGCTCTTTGCACTCAAAGCAGATGCTGTGAGACCTGCAAAGGTGTCCTGAGAACAAAGAGAATGTAGAAAATTTGGATTTATTTGGGGGAAAAAATGGATTCTTTGTGCGTTCCCCTACTGGAAAGGATGGAGGTGGTGGGCACAATGATGGTGGTGTCCATGATGATGGTGGATTTGGAGCAGTGGAATCACCTGGAATGTGAGCCATGGGTTGATTCCAGAGATCTTTTGGGTCTCTTTGCACTCAAAGCAGGTGCTGTGAGACCTGCAAAGGTGTCCTGAGAACAAAGAAAATGTAGAAAATTTGGATTTATTTGGGAAGGAATGGATTCTTTGTGCACTCCCTCTCTGGAAGGGGCGAAGGTGGTGGATTGGTGGATTTGGAGCAGTGGAATCACCTGGAATGTGAGCCATGGGCTGAGACCTTTTGGGGCTCTTTGCACTCAAAGCAGACGCTGGTGGACATGGTGTCCATGGCCATGCAAAATATCCTGAGAACAAAGGGAATGTGGAAAATCTGGATTTGCTTGAGGGAAAATTAATTCTTTGTGTGGTCCTCTTCTGGAAGGGATGGAGGTGGTGGGCACGGTGATGGTGGATTTGGAGCAGTGGAATCACCTGGAATGTGAGCCATGGGCTGAGACCTTTTGGGGCTCTTTGCACTCAAAGGAGACGCTGGTGGACATGGTGTCCATGTCCATGCAAAATATTCTGAGAACAAAGGGAATGTAGAAAATTTGGGTTTGCTTGAGGGAAAATTAATTCTTTGTGTGGTCCTCCTCTGGAAGGGATGGAGGTGGTGGGCACGGTGATGGTGGTGTCCATGATGATGGTGGATCTGGAGCAGTGGAATCACTTGGAATGTGAGCCATGGGTTGAGACCTTTTGGGTCTCTTTGCACTCAAAGCAGGTGCTGAGAGCGGAGTTTTCCCTCCTTTTGTTTGTCACAGGTGCGCGTGTGCTCATCCAAAGGTGCTGTGTGGAATTATTGGTGTGGGAACTGAACCGGGTGGAAGTGGAGATTCCTCACTGAGCTCCTCGTTGAGTTCCTCACTCAAAGCTCTATTAAAACTCAAAGTTCCTATTAAAAAATTAAAAAAAAAATTGTTGCCACATTCAAATTATTGGGATAATTCCTTATTGGGTGTTGCTGGGAAATCAGAATTTCCATCAACTCTCGGTGATTTTTCCTGGAGTTTTTGGGCTGTGTGGCTCCTACACAACGTGCAAAGATGTTTTTTAAACCAACATCAAGATCAGGGTTTGATGAGTTTATTTTTGGTCGTTGGAAGTTTTTATAGTGAGGAATTTTGGAGTTTGAACTGATTTTTGTCATTTTTGTTGGTCTGTAGCAGTTTTGGGGGTTTTTGATGGTACCTGGGGGTTTTCCATCTCCTCCATCCGTATAAAATCTGATTTAAAGCCTCTCCTGAAGGAAACCAGAGCCTGCAGCCCTTCAGCTTTGGGGCTTTTTTTCAAGAAACTGAGATTGATTTGTTGGGTTTAATTGAGTTATCACAGGGAGAGCCCTGACAGCAAACTCTGCCCTGCTTTATTCAGAAAATAAAATATTTTAGGGATTAATTGCCTGATTTTGGGCCAAAATGTCAGATTTGTTCGGAATTACATTCCTTAGGTATTTTCTGCAAATTATTTTAAATAATTAAATTTAAAGGAATACAAAATATAAAATTTAGAAATATAAATATAGAAAATATATATACAGAAAATATAAAAATAAATAAATAATTAAAATTATTTTTAAAAAATAAAATAAATAAATAAAATTTAAAAGAACTTTATTTCCAGAGGGTTTTACAGCAAATTTCTATTTTCCAGCTGCGTGCAGAGGGACATTTAAAAATCCCCATTTTGGCTCTGAAGCAGTTAAAACAGAGGCTGAGTCATCACATGGCTGCCTGGAATCAGAAATATTCCCAAAATTAGAAATATTCCCAAAATTAGAAATATTCCCAAAATTAGAAATATTCCCTAGCAGAGAGTTTGGTCAGATAAGAACCAGAAATTCTGTTTATTTGGGTGCCTGAAATCAGAAATATTCCCTAATTAGAAATATTCCCAAATCAGAAATATTCCCAAAATTACAAATATCCCCAAAATTACAAATATTCCCAAGTGGAGAGTTTGGTCAGATAAAAACCAGAAATATTTGGCTGCCTGGAATCAGAAATATTCCCAAAATTAGAAATATTCCAGAAATTAGAAATATTCCCTAGCAAAGAGTTTGGTCAGATAAGAACCAGAAATTGTGTTTATTTGGGTGCCTGAAATCAGAAATATTCCCAAAAGTAGAAATATTCCCAAGCAGAGAGTTTGCTCAGATGAAAACCAGAAACTGGGTAAATTTGGCTGCCTAAAATCAGAAATTTTTCTGATTTCAGAAATATTTCTAATTTTCCAAAAGTAGAAATATTCCCAAGCAAAGAGTTTGGTCAGGTGAAAAGCAGAAATTTTGTTTATTTGGCTGCCTGGAATCAGAAATATTGCCAAAATGAGAAATGTTCCCAAAATTCAAAATATTCCAAATTGGAGAGTTTGGTCAGATAAAAACCAGAAATATTTGGGTGCCTGAAATCAGAAATATTCCAAAAATTAAAAATATTCCTAAGCAAAGAGTTTGGTCAGATAAGAACCAGAAACTCTGTTGATTTGGCTGCTTGAAATCAGAAATATTTCCCAAATTAGAAATATTCCCAAATTAGAAGCATTCCCAAAATTACAAATATTCCCAAAATTAGAAATATTCCCAAGCAGAGAGTTTGGTCCGATAAGAACCAGAAAATCTGTTTATTTGGGTGCCTGAAATCAGAAATATTCCCTAATTAGAAATATTCCCAAAAGTAGAAATATTCCCAAAATTACAAATATTCCCAAGTGGAGAGTTTGGTCAGATAAAAACCAGAAATATTTGGCTGCCTGGAATCAGAAATATTCCCAAAATTAGAAATATTCCCGAAATTAGAAATATTCCAGAAATTAGAAATATTCCCTAGCAAAGAGTTTGGTCAGATAAGAACCAGAAATTGTGTTTATTTGGGTGCCTGAAATCAGAAATATTCCCAAAATGAGAAATATTCCCAAGCAGAGAGTTTGCTCAGATGAAAACAGGAACTGGGTAAATTTGGCTGCCTAAAATCAGAAATTTTTCTGATTTCAGAAATATTCTCAAATTAAAGTAAATATTCCAAGCAAAGAGTTTGGTCAGATGAAAACAGAAATTTGTTTATTTGGCTGCCTGGAATCAGAAATATTCCAAATTGAGAAATGTTCCCAAAATTCAAATATTCCAAATTGAGAGTATTTCCAGAAAAAACAAATAATTTGGGTCCTGAAATTACAAAATATTCCAAAATTAAAATATTCCTAAGCAGAAGAGTTTGGTCAGATAAGAACCAGAAAACTCTGTTGATTTGGCTGCTTGAAATCAGAAATATTTCCCTAATTAGAAATCAATTAACATCCCAAAATTAAAATATTCCCAAAATTAGAAATATTCCCAAATTAGAAGATTCCAAATTACAAATATTCCCAAATTAGAAATATCCAGCGAGAGTTTGGTGCGATAAAACCAGAAATCTGTTATTTGGGTGCCTGAATCAGAAATATTCCCTAAAAATATTCCAATCAGAAATATTCCAAAATTACAAATATTCCCAGTGGAGAGTTTGGTCAGATAAAAACCAGAAATATTTGGCTGCCTGGAATCAGAAATATTCCCAAATTAAAATATTCCCAAAATTAAAATATTCCCAGAAATTAGAAATATTCCAGCAAAGAGTTTGGTCAGTAGAAAAGCAGAAATTTGTTTATTTGGCTGCCTGGAATCAGAAATATTCCAAAAGTAGAAATATATTCCCAAAATTACAAATATTCCCAAGGGAGAGTTTGTCAGATAAAACCAGAAATATTTGGCTGCCTGAAATCAGAAATATTCCCAAAATTAGAAATATTCCAAATAGAAAATCAGAAATTAGAAAATTCCCTAAGCAAAGAGTTTGGTCAGATAAGAACCAGAAATTTTGTTATTTGGCTGCCTGGAATCAGAAATATTGCCAAAATGAGAAATGTTCCCAAAATTCAAAATATTCCAAATTGGAGAGTTTGGTCAGATAAAAACCAGAACTATTTGGGTGCCCGAAATCAGAAATATCAGTCAAAAATCCGAATAAACTCATTTAAATTCACTTTTTAGATTTTTCCCAGCCTTGCTTGGATCTCTGCAATCATCCCAGAAAGAAAAGAAATAAAGAAATTTATTTTTGCCCATTTGTTGAGGATTGAATGTAAAATGGAAATTCCTGGAATTTGGGAATCCCATGGAGAAATTTATTTCACATCCTGCAGGAATGAGGAGCAAAACTCTTTTGAAAAGTAAATTTCACTGAGTGAAAAAGTAATTTAAAAGTAAATTTCACTGAGTGAAAAAGTAATTTTAAAGTCATTTTTCCTTTAAAAGTAATTTTCACCGAGTTCTTTGAAGCAGTTCCTGAGCTTATCTCCAAATCTTCTCTATTTTCCTTCTGATCTCCTCTTAAAAAAAATTAAAATTACCTTGGTGTTTGGAAGAATTTAATTATTCTGGAGGATGATGTCATTGCAATTATCATTTTTATCTGCAACAAAAATAGACAATCCCATTTATTCCCATTTTTTTCCCTCCCCCATTGCTGTGGGATAAATTTAAATGAGATTTTTTTTTCACCCACTCACTCCCATCCCTGGCTGGTGTTTATTTAAATTTTTTTATTTATTATTATTCAATTTAAATTATTAAATTATTATTATTATTATTATTATTATTATTATTATTATTATTATTATTATTATTATTATTATTATTATTAATAATAATAATAATAATAATAATAATAATAATAATAATAATATTACTATTACTATTACTATTACTATTACTATTACTATTATTATATTGTATTATATTGTATTATATTGTATTATATTATATTATATTATATTATATTATATTATATTATATTATATTATATTATATTATTATTAAATTAAAAATTATTATTTAATTTAATTATTTCATTTAAATTATTATTTATTTAATTTTTTATTGTTAATTTAATTTTACTTTATTTTAAAATTTATTCCTGTTACTACTGAATTTTTAACAGATTTTTAACAAAATTAATTTTAAAATTCAAATTTTAACAAATTTTAATGCGTTATCTGACAACATTGGATCCCAATTTTAATTAGGGTTTTAATATCAAGATTAAAATCCTAAAAGAATTAAAAATCCTCTCACCTGCTGTAATTTTAATTCAAGAATTCAGCAATATATAATATAATATAATATAATATAATATAATATAATATAATATAATATAATATAATATAATATAATAATTTCTTATTTTACTGAGCATTTTCAACATCCTTTGAGACGGCAGGGTGGAATGGGAGGAATGAAATGGAATTTCAGGATGGAATTTCTCCATTTTTATGGACAAAAATTCCATTTTTTTCCCCATGGTAACTGGAAAACAAATGGTGAGTGAAATCCTGGAAACAATTCTGAAATCGAGGTTGCTCCATCAGATTCCCTTTGCTCTTTCCCATTTTTAACAAAATCATGGGTTAAAAATTTGAATTTCATTGCTTTTTAAGGAAAACACACAAGATTTTAATAATAATAATAATAATAATAATAATAAAAAAAAAATCTGGGTTAAAAATTTGAATTTCATTGCTTGTTAAGGAAAACACGCAAGATGATGATAATAATAATAATAATAATAATAATAATAATAATAATAATAATAATTTAATTTTCAGTGACAAATCCTACCATGTTAACTGGAAAATAGATTGTGAGTGTAATCCTGGATCTCAGAGCAATGGAAACAATTCCAAAATCTTTCCCATTTTCACCAAGAGCAGGGGTTAATTTGAATTTCATTGCTTTTTTAAGCAATGAAGCAAGATTTTAATAATAATAATAATTTAATTTTAGTGACAAATCCTACCATGTTAACTGGAAAACAAATTGTGAGTTTGTCAGAGCAATGGCAGTGATGGAAACACTTCTGACATCTTTCCCATTTTCAACAAGAGCAGGGGTTAAAATTTGAATTTCATTGCTTTTTAAGCAGAACAAGCAAGATTTTAATAATAATAATAATAATAATAATAATAATAATAATAATAATAATAATAATAGTAATAATAATAATAATAATAATAATAATTTAATTTTCAGTGACAAATCCTACCATGTTAACTGGAAAACAAATGGTGAGTGTAATCCTGGATCTCAGAGCAATGGAAACAATTCCAAAATCTTTCCCATTTTCAACAAGAGCATGTGTTAAAATTTGAATTTCATTGCTTTTTATGCAATAAAGCAAGATTTTAATAATAATAATAATAATTTAATTTTCAGTGACAAATCCTACCATGTTGACTGGAGAACAAATTGTGAGTTTGTCAGAGCAATGGCAGTGATGGAAATACTTCTGAAATCTTTCCCATTTTCACCAAGAGCAGGGGTTAATTTGAATTTCATTGCTTTTTTAAGCAATAAAGCAAGATTATAATAATAATAATAATAATAATAATAATAATAATAATAATAATAATAATAATTTAATTTACAGTGACAAATCCTACCATGTTAACTGGAAAACAAATTGTGAGTGTAATCCTGGATCTCAGAGCAATGGAAACACTTCTGAAATCTTTCCCATTTTCAACAAGAGCAGGGGTTAATTTGAATTTCATTGCTTTTTTAAGCAATAAAGCAAGATAATAATAATAATAATAATAATAATAATAATAATAATAATAATAATAATAATAATAATAATAATAATAATAATAATAATTTAATTTACAGTTACAAATCCTACCATGTTAACTGGAAAACAAATGGTGAGTGTAATCCTGGATCTCAGAGCAATGGAAACAATCCTGAAATCTTTCCCATTTTCAACAAGAGCAGGGGTTAATTTGAATTTCATTGTTTTTTTAAGCAATAAAGCAAGATTTTAATAATAATAATAATAATTTAATTTTCAGTGACAAATCCTACCATGTTGACTGGAGAACAAATTGTGAGTTTGTCAGAGCAATGGCAGTGATGGAAACACTTCTGAAATCTTTCCCATTTTCAACAAAAGCATGGGTTAAAATTTGAATTTCATTGTTTCTTTAAGCAATAAAGCAAGATTTTAATAATAATAATAATAATAATAATAATAATAATAATAATAATAATAATAATAATAATAATAATAATAATAATAATAATAATTTAATTTAATTTACAGTGACAAATCCTACCATGTTAACTGGAAAACAAATTGGGTAATACAATCCTGAATCTCAGAGCAATGGCAGTGATGGAAACACTTCTGAAATCTTTCCCATTTTCAACAAAATCATGGGTTAAAATTTGAATTTCATTGCTTTTTTAAGAAATGAAGCAAGATTTTAATCATAATAATAATTTAATTTTCAGTGACAAATCCTACCATGTTAACTGGAAAACAAATTGTGAGTTTGTCAGAGCAATGGCAGTGATGGAAACACTTCTGAAATCTTTCCCATTTTCAACAAGAGCAGGGTTAAAATTTGAATTTCATTGCTTTTTAAGCAATGAAGCAAGATTTTAATAATAATAATAATAGTAATAATAATAATAATAATAATAATAATAATAATAATAATAATAATAATAATTTAATTTACAGTTACAAATCCTACCATGTTAACTGGAAAACAAATGGTGAGTGTAATCCTGGATCTCAGAGCAATGGAAACAATCCTGAAATCTTTCCCATTTTCAACACAAGCATGGGTAAATTTGAATTTCATTGTTTTTTTAAGCAATGAAGCAAGATTTTAATAATAATAATAATAATAATAATAATAATAATAATAATAATAATAATTATTATTATTATTATTATTATTATTATTATTATTATTTAATTTACAGTGACAAATCCTACCATGTTAACTGGAAACCAAATTGCGTAATACAATCCTGAATCCCAGAGCAATGGCAGTGATGGAAACACTTCTGAAATCTTTCTCATTTTCAACACAAGCATGGGTAAATTTGAATTTCATTGCTTTTTAAGCAATAAAGCAAGATTTTAATAATATAATATTAATAATAATAATAATAATAATAATAATAATAATAATAATAATAATAATAATATAATAATAATAATAATAATTATTATTATTATTATTATTATTATTTAATGTACAGTGACAAATCCTACCATGTTAACTGGAAACCAAATTGGGTAATACAATCCTGAATCCCAGACCAATGGCAGTGATGGAAACAGTTCCAAAATCTTTCCCATTTTCAACCAGAGCATGGGTTAATTTGAATTTCATTGCTTTTTAAGCAATAAAGCAAGATTTTAGTAATAATAATTTACAGTGACAAATCCTACCATGTTAACTGGAAAACAGATAATTGTGAGTGTAATCCTGGATCTCAGAGCAATGGAAACAATCCTGAAATCTTCCCCATTTTCAACAAGAGCATGGGTTAATTTGAATTTCATTGCTTTTTAAGCAATAAAGCAAGATTTTATAATAATAATAATAATAATTTAATTTAGTAAAATAATTAATAATAACAAATTATTTAACAATGAGTGATAACTTCTGACATCTTTATTTTAATAAAATTAATTAATTTCATTGTTTTTTTTGATGAGCTGTTTTATATATATATGTAATGTATATAATAATAATAATAATAATTATATATATAATTTAATTTACAGTTACAAATCCTACCATGTTAACTGGAAACCAAATTGCGTAATCCAATCCTGAATCCCAGAGCAATGGCAGTGATGGAAACACTTCTGAAATCTTTCCCATTTTCACCAAGAGCAGGGGTTAATTTGAATTTCATTGCATTTTTCCTGAGGGAAACACCAAATAATTGCAGGTTTTGCCCCAGAGGAGGGCACAGGGGCTGGGTTGGTTTTCCCCACACACCCCGTGCTCATTAATTTGTATTTTAAGAGGCCGCGGGTCCCTGTCAGGAAAAAAGCAATGAAATTCAAATTAATGAACTTTGATTGATCATTCTGGGGGCAGGAGGGGAAAATATTCAGGAATTATTGGATAAACATGGAAATGAGCAGCCTGGATTTTCCCTGGAGAAAGGTGGAAATTGGTGTTTTAACCTTTTTTTGAGCACCTGCCCAGCATGAGGGAACAGCGTTCCCTTGTCGCCGTCACATTTCCTGAAAATTCCTCTCCTGGGAAACGCGGAGAAAAATGGAACCAAGATTTCTCATTGGCTTCTCCTGTGTTTGCTGCTTTGGAATGTGGGTGGAGATTGGTTCTCCAGCAGGTGAATTGGTGTTATTTAATGGCCATGTAATATGATTAATATCATATCATATCATTTAATATCATATAATATCATATATCATATAGTATCATACAATATAACATAAAACAACATAACATAACGTTATATTATATTATATTATATTATATTATATTACATTATATTATATTACATTATATTATATTATATTATATTGATTATTATTATTCATATGCATATATAATATATATATATATATAAATTACATATGAATTAATATAATTAATAATTAACATTATTGATAAAATTATAATAAGTATAATTAATAATACTAAAATAATAATATATATATTATATATAAAATACTAATAATAATATATTAATAATATAATATAATAAATAATAATATATAATAATAATATAACATAACATAATATAATACAGCATAATATAACATAACTATATAACATAATAATATTATATATTTTAATATAATCATAATAATATATACATTATAATGAGTAATTATTGATTAATTACAATATATATAATAATATACAATTAATAATATATATAACATATAATATACTACATTTAAGTAATAATTATATAAAAATATATAATAATAAACTTAATAATATAATAACATACATAATTAATATATTTATATAATGCATAATATATAAGTAATAATATTATAATTAATATATTATAATTTAATATAACATAGCATAATGTAATATATTA
Organism: Zonotrichia leucophrys gambelii; assembly: GCF_028769735.1. NCBI lineage: Eukaryota > Metazoa > Chordata > Aves > Passeriformes > Passerellidae > Zonotrichia > Zonotrichia leucophrys. The sequence goes on along the minus strand of NC_088172.1, from coordinate 111,881,459 downwards.
ATATTAATTATTGATGTATTGATATAATATAATATAATAAATAATATAATTAATAATATAATATATAATATATAAATATTTTGATATATATGATATGATATATGATATTATATTATATGATATATAATTAATAGAATACAATATTATACAATAATAAATTAGCCTTTAAGAACATGGACTCAGATTCACCATTTCCTCCTTGGCACGCAGCAAATTCCACGTTTCCTGAGGATTCCTGGACTCACTGAGGGACAAACGTCTCTGCCGGGGCCCGGCGGGTGGGAGGGAAGGATGGGCTGGAAAATGAATTTATTTCATTGGCGATCTCTGCGTCCGACACGAGTGCGGGGCCGAGCTCCTGGATGGGCCTGAGCAGGCGGGTGGGAGGGAAGGAACGGTGCAGAAATGAATTTATTTCATTGGCGATCTCTGTGTCTGACACGAGCGCGGGGCCAGAGCTCCTGGATGTGCTGAGCACGGGGAGAAGGAACGGCTGGTATGGGATGGGAAGGATGTGGCTGGAGGATAAATGAATTTATTTCATTGGTCGATCTCTGGCGAGGTCCTAGCACGTGGAGAAGGATGGCGTGAAGTCAGGCGTCTCTCGTCGCGCTGGTGGCACTCCCACCCAGATCCGGCATTTCCTCCTTTTCCTCGGAGCCCAGATCCGCAGGGAAATCCTTCCCTGGAATGGAGTTCCCAAACATGGAATTCCCAGAGAAAGAATGGAATTCCCAGAGAAAGAATGGAATTCCCAAAGAATGGAATATCTCAAAGAAAGAATGGAGTTCCCAAAGAATGGAATTATCAAAAAATGGCATTCCCAAATAATGGAATTCCCAGAGAATGGAATTCCCAAACAGTGGAATTCCCAAAGAATGGAATTCCCAAAGAAAGAATAGAATTCCTAGAGAGTGGAATTCCTGAAGAATGGAATTCCCAGAGAAAGAATGGAATTCCCAAAAATAGAATTCCCAAAGAAAGAATGGAATTCCCAAACAATGGAATTCCCAGAAAAGAATGGAATTCCCAAAGAATGGAATTCCCAAAGAAAGAATGGAATTCCCAAAGAATGGAATTCCCAGAGAATGGAATTCCCAGAGAAAGAATGGAATTCCCAAAGAATGGAATTCCCAAAGAAAGAATGGAATTCCCAAAGAAAGAATGGAATTCCCAAAGAATGGAATTCCCAGAGAAAGAATGGAATTCCCAAAGAATGGAATTCCCAAAAGAATGGATATCTCAAAAAGAATGGAATTCCCAAACAATGGAATTCCCAGAGAATGGAATTCCCAAAGAATGGAATTCCCAGAGAAAGAATGGAATTCCCAAAGAATAGAATTTTCAAAGAATGGAATTCCCAAAGAATGGAATTCCCAAAGAAAGAATGGAATTCCCAAACAATGGAATTCCCAAACAATGGAATTCCCAAAGAAAGAATGGAATTCACAAAGAATGGAATTCCCAAAGAATGGAATTCCCAGAGAAAGAATGGAATTCCCAGAGAATGGAATTCCCAGAGAATGGAATTCCCGAAGAATGTAATTCCCAAAGAATGAATGGAATTCCCAAACAATGGAATTCCCAAGAATTCGTGGCTTGTCCATCCCTGGAATTGTCCAGCGTTGCCTGGAGCAGCCTGGGGTGCTGGGAGATGCCATGGTTGGAACTGGATGAAGCTTTCGGGTCTTTTCTGACCCAAAACTTCTGAAAATCCGTGAGATTTTTTAATTCTCGTGTTCCTGGAGTGCACAAATCCCTTTCACATTCCCAGGAATGTGATCAGGTCTGGAGGAAAACACAAAATCAGCACCAAAATTCTCTTTTCTCTGGGAAAATTTCTGATTTATTTATAATTTATATGATAATATATGATTTATATCTAATATATAATTGTGCCTGAGCAGATGGTGATCTTTTGGGAATATTTAATACTTTTTTTATTTTTTAATACTTTTTTATTTTTAATACTTTTGGGAAATATTTAAATATTTTACATTTAGGCTGAGGCGACTTATGGAGTTTGGATATTCCAGGTGAATTCATAATTTCAGGTGTGGTGAATTAATTTCTGTTTTTCACTCTTCCTAAATAGCTGGGCAGTGAAAAAAAATCTAAATTTTGGCAATGAACACAAGGGAGTTTTTGCCCAATTTTGCTGATTTAACACTGGTTTCTGTCCCAGCGCCTTTGGGCTCAAACACCTGATTTTTACCCCAATAAACCTTAAAGAATAATTCCAAATTTCATTTTTCTGCTGTTAATTATTATAAATATTGTTAATTATTATAAATACCTGGTGTCTGCAGATGAATTTTGTTCCAAACAGGTGCAGTCACTCAGCATTAATGTGAATTTATTGGGTGTTAATTTGTAGAAAAGTGTGGGATGATGTTTAGTAATTCATATTTCCAAAGAGCAGGACGAGCTCCCTCTCACCTGGAGGATTTGTTGGATGGATTTATTTTAATTTTTTCATTTGGATTTATTTGTAGCACTCAGCAGGAGCGCGTTGAGCCAGGAGATTTTTGCTGTTGAGTGATTTATTGTAATATCCTGGTGGAATTAACACAGTGAGCAGAGCTGGTGGTTTGTTCTTGATGAAAAATTCAAAACTCAATTCCCTTCAGGCCAGAGGTTTTGCTTGGGGAGATTTAACCCCATGGACATGAAATAGAAATATAAATAATTAAACATAAAAATGAATGAATGTCACCTTCATTAAGAAATTATGAATTTCGCCATTTATTCCACTCAGTGCCAAAGGAGGTAGTGATGAAATAATAATATATAATATGTAATATATATAATATATAATATATAATATATAATATATAATATATAATATATAATATATAATATATAATATATAATATATAATATATAATATATAATATATAATATATAATATATAATATATAATATATAAAAGAATATATTATATATTATATATTATATATTGATATTATATATACATATTTATATTATATATACATATATGTATATATGTATATATACATATTGTATATACATATTATATTATATATACATAATATATTATCTATTATATATTGTATATAACATATAACATATAATATATAATATATAATATAATATAATATAATATAATATAATATAATATAATATAATATAATATAATATAATATAATATAATACCATACAATACAATATAATTCAATATAATACAATATAATACAATATAATACAATATAATATAGTGGATTTTTGAGAGCTTTGTTTTTCTGGGTAATTTTTTATTGGGTACTGGTAAATATTGTTGAATTCTGAGTGGAATTTCACAATTTGGCTACAAAATTCTGTGAAATGCTGTGGGAGGCTCCAGTGGTGCCCAAGACCCTTCAGCACCCCTGGGGCAGAGGTGGATGGAAAAATCCAGAATCATCTCCTGATTACGCTCATGACATTTCTAATTATGCTTGTGACATTTCTGCATTCCTATTTCCCATCTCCACTGGTGACAGGACTAAAACAGTGCAATAATACAAAATATTATTAAAATATGAAACCTGGATGTGCTGGGTTACACCTGTGCTGCCCCTCAGCATTAACTGGAATATCACAGGGTGGGATTCTGGCAAATCCCCCTGGCACAGGGCATGATTTGACTTTGAATTTATATTTTGGGGGGAAAAAACTTTGAATTGATAATTTTGGGTAAAAACTGGCTCAGGGTGTTGTTCTGGAGGTTGTACCTGTGCTCCACATCAGTACAGGCCTGTGGGATCACAGGGGAGCTCTGATTGTCACCCTCTGCCACAGACTGGACACGAGCTCATGACATTGCTAATTATGCTCATTACATTCCTAATTATGCTCATGACATTTCTGCACTCCTGTTTCCATCTCCACTGGTGACAGGACTAAAAGTGTGCAATAATACAAAATATTAAACCTGGTACAATAATACAAAATATGAAACCTGGATGTGCTGGGTTACACCTGTGCTGCCCCTCAGCATTAACTGGAATATCACAGGGTGGGATTCTGGCAAATCCCCCTGGCACAGGGCATGATTTGACTTTGAATTTATATTTTGGGGAGAAAAAACTTTGAATTTATAATTGGGCTGCTCAGTCACTTGCTGAGCTCTGGTGGCTTCTCCAGCGCTGTCACCATCTGTCCCAAAGCAGTGGGGAGATTTCTTGGGCATCTCCCCCCAATTAAACAGCCACAATTAAACCTTCCTGCCAATCCCTGAGCCATCTGTGGGCCTCTCTTATCCCACTGTGCACTGAGTTTATTCCTGTTGGGATCAGGATAATTCTGCTGTTTGTCCTCTGTGTTTTGTCTTACCCTCGTCTCCTGGGAAAATAAAAATTCTCAGGGTGGTAGGAAAATTCGAGGGGTTTGGAAATCTCCCTGAGCTGTGACAAGAAGCAGGGAAACTCTTGTAAAGTCATTTAGGGGCCAGGGGGTGTTTGGGATCATGGAATCACAGAATGGTTTGGGAAGGGACCAAAACTCATCCAGATCCAACCTGGACACCTCCCACCATCCCAGGCTGCTCCAAGCCCTGTCCAGCCTGGCCTTGGACACTCCCAGGGACAGCCAGAGCTGCTCTGGGAAATCCATTCCAGCCCTCACAGGAACTGTTTGGCTTCAGTCTGCATCATCCTGCCATCCTTTGTGCCCTCACCTCCTTCCAGCTTCTCCAGCATTTCCTTCCTTGTTGGACCTTGAAGCAGAAGCAGAACCAAGGGGAAGAGTTGATATTTGAAAGGGTTTGGACAGTATGAGAATGACTGGGAAATTCAGGTGAAGGGTATGAGGGTGAAGAGAATGAGACAAAAATGATGGTGGATGTGAAGGATTGCACAAATCAAAAGTAGTTTTTGTAGTAAAGACCAAAGCAAGCCAGGGAGGACTGGGAGGAGAATCCGGGTTTCATGAGAGGAATGGAATCAGACAGAATGGTTTGGGTTGGAGGGACCTTAGAGCTCGTCCAGTTCCACTCTCTGGCATGGACAGGGACACATTCCAGAAATCCCAGGGTGCTCCAAGCCCTGTCCAGCCTGGCCTTGGATACACCCAGGGATCCAGGGGCAGCCACAGCTTCTCTGGAATTCCAGCCCAGCCCCTCCCCACTCTCAGAGCCAGGAATTCCTTCCCAGTCTCCCATCCATCCCTGCCCTCTGGCAGTGGGAAGCCATTCGCTGTGTCCTGTCCCTCCATCCCCTGTCCCCAGTCCCTCTCCAGCTCTCCTGGAGCCCCTTTAGGCCCTGGAAGGGGCTCTGAGCTCTCCCTGGATCCTTCTCCTCTCCAGATGAGCACCCCCAGCTCTCCCAGCCTATCCCAGCTCTCCCACTTGCTGGAATTGCTGGAATCCCACGGTCACCACACAGACGCTCAGAGGATTTCTCCCCACCACGAGTTTGTTCCTTCCCCCCCCACCTTGGTGCCCCTTCCAGGCCTGCTCTGGAAGTTCTCTGTCCCTGAAGGTTCAGTTTTTGGGCCAGGTTATCAATTCCAGAAACCCCCTGGTGTTTGTTCTGCTGATACCCTACAGACCTTCCTGGAAGGAAAATCTTTGTCTTCTTCTCCAAACCAACCCTTTGGGCATGAAAATATCTGGAAAATTTGATTTTGTGAGGGTTTTCTGCCTGAAGAGAGAAAGTTTGGCTGGGTTGATAAGAACAAGACACAGGTTGATAAGAACCTGGCCAGAGCCTTGAATTCCCAAGGGAGGGATCAGGACACCCTGCAAGGAACAAAGGCTCGGTGCTGACCATCCACGAAGCTCCACCGGCATTTTCCCAAGAGCAGCCCCAGCACCTGGTGCTGTGTGGGTTAATCCCATCAAAGCAACGACTCTCTCTGATTCGCAGACTAGAAAATGTCGGGTTTTCGGCTGTTTGAAGAGCTTGAAAAGGCCCGGAGTGGCCTTGGGGCAGCCCGCGTATCGAAGGACGAGAAGAGGCTTCAGTTCTTCTTTCGGTTTTTATGTTTATTAATTGTTTATCTAAAAGATGTTCTTTCAGCTCAACAGAGGTCTGCTCAGCAGTCAGCCATGAGCACACTGTGCTGCCCTCCGGGCAGCCACCTATCTTTATACCCATTGTTACGTGTACAATATTTATCATTTTTCCCCAATACCATTTATTCTTATTACTCGGTGCACTCTCAGTAATAACCAATCCAAAAGTGCCACCATCACCAAAGAAGATGGAGGAGAAGAAGAAGAAGAAGAAGGACAGGACACGCCCCAATTCCTCCATCTTACTTCTCTAAACCCCCCTGTACAGAAATCCTAAACCCTGTGTCTCACCCTCTAATTAACTTATCCCTTCACCATTCACTCCGGTGAAATCCTCCTGTCCTCATACAGGTGTCGTCTCCTGTGTAGGATCAAAGTCCAGCCACCAGACACTTCTGGCAACATTCCAGGACTCCCGAGCCCCCCAAGGGTGGTCTCGGTGGCTCGGCATCTCAGGACTCAGATCCTGAGATCCCACAAGAAAATATTCCAGGATTGTTGGAATATGAATCCCAATATTGCCAGTTAGATTGTGCCTGGGCCAGTCTGACCCTCGCTGCTGGGCCAAAGGCGGCAGCTGTGGTGTCTCACCCCAGAGACACCTTTAGCTTGCTGGTGGTTTCAGCTGGGCACTAAACAAGTCCAGGCTTGTCAGGGACTCCGTTACCTCAGGAAGAGGCTTCAGGCGAAGGTGAAGAGAGAAAAAGGAGAGGATTCTGCTGGAGGGTTTAATATCCAGAGGTTTATTCCATGGTGACGCAGGTCTGAATCTTGGGAAGAGCTCCAACAGAATCCCCACCGCATGGCCGGACTCACCTTTTAAGCTCAGGGGGAGGGGAGGGGACAGGTGAGCCACCAACCAGGTGGGGGGGGCGGGGTCTCAAGGGACACCTAGACAGGCCAATGACCTCTGGGCCTGAGGGGCATCCTTTGAACTTGCCCAACCGCACGACGCCTTGTTGGAATGTTAACCCTGATTGACAGCCCAGCAGGGGGAGAGGGGGGGAGAAGGGTTTTGGCACACCTGGGTAAGGGACCCGTGCAGAGGAGGGCATATGTGGCCCGAAGTTTAGAGTCCGGCTAGCTGAGGGCGAAAGGCCGACGCCCCTCTGCAATTCCTGGCCAGCACCCTTCGGTGTCTGATGGCTTCGGGCTGTGCTGGCTGCGGACTGGCTCACACCGCTGGTATTGGGGAGGAACGGAGCTGACCATTTCACCAGGGGTTAAACGTCGGTTTATTGAAGGTATTGCAGGATCTAAACGCGGGGAAACCAACCGGGAAAAGTTTTTTCAAAAGGGGGTGAAACAGGATTATAAAGGAGGGGGGTGGGTACAGGCGGAACCAATCGGGAAAGGTGAGGGGATGAACTTCACAGAACTGACACTCCATGGAGACCAATAATCAAAAGGTAAAGGAGGTGTCCTGGGACCCCAGCCAACCACCACCTCCAGAGAGGAGAAGGTTCTCGAAACCTGGGAGGAGAGGGGGGTGATTGACTGGGCCCAGGGAGGAGACAACTTTCACTTATAAGGGAAACCAGGGGAGGAGCAATTACGTATCGGCAACTATGAATAGCGGTTACCATAGCAACTTATCTGACAGGGTAGCAGTGGCGGGAAAAACTGGGGGAACAAAACCATTTTACACATAATAGGGGAGAACAATACATAAATTGGGGGAATAACACAAGAAACTTAACAGCACACTACAACAGACCCGGAAGTTTGAAACACACCGCAGCACAGGATCATTCAGGGCACGACAAAAGAGCAGAGATACAAATAAAGGCCAGGACCTGGCAGCAGCCGAGCCCTTTGCTGTGCGGGGCAGAGCCAGGAACGAGGAGCCCTGGCCGTGTTTGCTTTGCCTCACGATGATTTCCGTGTTCACACCCCGTGCTGAGCCAGGATGGGTGGCAGAACCTTCATTTTCTCTCTTTTTCTCTCCCCAGGTCACCCAGATGAGCCGTCCAGACCTGATTCTGTTCCTCATGAAGTACCTGATGGCCTTGGTGGTTGGCATCCCCTCGGTGTTCTGGGTTGGGAGCAAGAAGACCTGCTTTGAGTGGGCCAGCTTCTTCCACGGGCGCAGGAAAAAGGAGTGAGCACGGGTTTTTTACAGATAAACCTTCCCTTGCTGCCCCGGGCTGGGTTTTCACACACACAAAGGCAGGAATGGATGGAAAAGTCACAATTCAGAATGGGGCCAGGAAGGACAAAACAGGAAACAGCTCAAAAAATTCCTGATTTCTCCCTAAATATTTATTCCCAGAATCAAACCTACATTTGTCCATCTTCAAAATGTTTTAAAGAATTAAGTGTCGAATAAACACTTCATGGTGTTTAGGTGGAATGGAAACTTTTTATTTATAAATGTGCACCTAGCCAGCTGAATCAGAGCTTTAAATTGGAATTAAATTCAGATTCCTCTCACTGTAGCTGCAGTTGAAGGCATTTGTCTCTAATTTTAATTTTCCTGATGCATTGGTGCTGAAGAGCAGCTTGATAAAGTGACAACACGAATTTCTTGTGGCTTCTGTAAGGTTGACATTAATTTAAATTAAGGTTGGCATCGATTTGGAGACAATCTGTGATTTTCTGGTAGCTGCGGGTAGGTGCTTTCCTAATAAATATTTCTGATTTGCAGACTAGAAAATATTTCAGGGCATGGACAAAAGAGCAGAAATTCCTAATAAATATTAGGAATATATTAGGAATATAATGTGTATATATTAGGAATATAATATAATTAGGAATATATATATTAGGAATCTTATATATATTAGGAATATATAATATATATTCCTAATATATAATATATATTTTAGGAATACATATATATATATATATATATATAAAAGGAATATATATATATTTTCCTTATATATATATAAGGAATATAAAATTCCTAATAAATATTGAGAATTCTATAATATTAGGATATTTTATATAAATAAAATTTATAAATTCTATAAATATTATAAAGTATTATTAATTATAAATTATATTAAAATATAAAATTTCTAAATCTTATAATATTTTATATTATTGTTTTAAATTTTAAAGAATATTTATATTACTATTAAAAATATATATTTTTTATAGGGTATATTGGGATATAATGTCCTTTAAGATGTTTTAAAGCAGAAAGTTTTTGGTGACTCCCCCATCCTTCGGTGACTTTTGGTCCATCCTTCAAGGATTCAGCTGGGCTAAAACAACCACACAGGGACATGATCATGTCAGTGATGCTCTTGTTGGCCAAGCCAACGCCGTGATCGCTTTCACCCCGCGCTAATTACCGCTAATTGCTCCGCTCAGGGTCGTCAACGAGAGCCGCCAGGTGCTGCAGGAGCCGGACTTCGCGCAGTCGCTGCTGCGGGACCCCAACACGCCCATCATCCGCAAGTCGCGGGGCACCTCCACGCAGGGCACCTCCACGCACGCCTCGTCCACGCAGCTGGCCGTGCTGGACGAGCAGAGGAGCAAGGCGGGCAGCGTGCACAGCAAAGTCAGCAGCTACCACGGCAGCCTGCACCGCTCGCGGGACGGACGGTACGGGCTGGAGTGAGCAGGGCAGGGGATGCTGCTCCTTTTCAATGGTTTTGGTAAAAGTGATCAGCTCGGGTGGGGAGAACCGATGGGTCTGCACTCATGGCACTGCTGCTGCTGCCAGGAGGGGCACAGAAGAGTGAAATAGGGCAGGAGACCTTTCTCCTTTTCAATGGTTTTGGTAAAAGTGATCAGCTCGGGTGGGGAGAACCGATGGGTCTGCACTCACGGCACTGCTGCTGCTGCCAGGAGGGGCAGGGAGGAGGAGGAGGAGGAAGAGTGCAGCTGTGTCCGCTGGTCTGTGGGCTGAGCTGGGGGTTCCGTCCTCATGAGAGCATCAGGAGATTCCTCTTTTTCAGTTTGACATTCGAGGTCCTCTGTGAAGTAAAGAGGCAGGAGATCTTTCTCCTTTTCAATGGTTTTAGTAAAAATCAGCGCGGGTGGGGAGAACCGACAGGTCTCACGCTGCCGCTGCTCCCAGGAGTGGCAGGGAGGAGGAAGAGTGCAGCTGTGTCTGCTGGGCTGTAGGCAGAGCTGGGCATTCCGTCCTCAGGAGAGCACCAGGAGATTCCTCTTTTTCAGTCTGACATTCGAGGTCCTCTGTGAAGTAAAGAGGCAGGAGATCTTTCTCCTTTTTAATGGTTTTAGTAAAAATCAGTGCGGGTGGGGAGAACCGGTGGGTCTCACACCGCCGCTGCTCCCAGGAGTGGCACAGAGGGGGAGGAGGAGGAGGAGTGCAGCTGTGTCCGCTGGTCTGTGGGCTGAGCTGGGGGTTCCGTCCTCATGAGAGCATCAGGAGATTCCTCTTTTTCAGTCTGACGTTCGAGGTCCTCTGTGAAATGAACAGGGCAGGAGACCTTTCTGCTTCCAAATGCTTTTAGTAAAAATCAGCTCAGGTGGGAGAAGTGACGGGTTGTGCTCACGCCGCCGCTGCTCCCAGGAGTGGCACAGAAGAGTGAAATAGGGCAGGAGACCTTTCTCCTTTTTAATGCTTTTATTAAAAGTGATCAGCTCGGGTGGGGAGAACCGATGGGTCGCCCTCATGGCACTGCTGCTGCTCCCAGGAGGGGCAGGGAGGAGGAGGAGAAGGAGGAAGAGTGCAGCTGTGTCCGCTGGTCTGTGGGCTGAGCTGGGGGTTCCGTCCTCATGAGAGCATCAGGAGATTCCCCCTTTTCAGTTTGACATTCGAGGTCCTCTGTGAAATGAACAGGGCAGGAGACCTTTCTGCTTCTGAATGCTTTTAGTAAAAATCAGCGCGGGTGGGAGAAGTGATGGGTTGTGCTCACACTGCTGCTGCTCCCAGGAGTGGCACAGAAGAGTGAAATAGGGCAGGAGACCTTTCTCCTTTTTAATGCTTTTATTAAAAGTGATCAGCTCGGGTGGGGAGAACCGGTGGGTCTCACTCCGCTGCTGCTGCCAGGAGGGGCAGGGAGGAGGAGGAGGAGGAAGAGTGCAGCTGTGTCCGCTGGTCTGTGGGCTGAGCTGGGGGTTCCGTCCTCATGAGGGCATCAGGAGATTCCTCTTTTTCAGTTTGACATTTGAGGTCCTCTGTGAAGTAAAGAGGCAGGAGATCTTTCTCCTTTTTAATGGTTTTAGTAAAAATCAGCGCGGGTGGGGAGAACCGGTGGGTCTCACGCTGCCGCTGCTCCCAGGAGTGGCACGGAGGAGGAGGAGGAAGAGTGCAGCTGTGTCTGCTGGTCTGTGGGCTGAGCTGGGGGTTCCCTCGTCACCAGAGCATCAGGAGATTCCCCTGTTTTGGTTTGACATTTGGGGTCCTCTTTCTAGCTGACATCTTTAGGTTAGGGTGAGGGGTAAAAAGGGTCTTAGTGGACACTGGATTCTGTTCCTCACGTCTAGACATCACTTAGATCCGTCAATTCCGTGTTGGCTCGTTGTTTTTAGGGGTTCTTGGCTAGGTTTGGTTAGAGGTTTCTCCCATTGCATGCTGGTTCTGAGGTCATTTGCATGCCAACCCCCATGTCCCCTCCTTTTCACCATCCTCCAGGAAGAAGCAGGGTGCCACTCAACAAAAGGGGGAATTTTTAACCATCAACAACAGGTAGTTAACGAAAACAACAGGTGATTACAACAACAACAAACAGAACTCCACCCTGGCAGCAGCTGGCCCAACCTGTGAACTCTGCAACCTTTTAAAAAAATGGGCAGCTCTTCTACTCATAACATTCCTCACATCTAGGCATCACTTTGATCCCTTAATTCCATGGTGGCTCGCTGTTTTTAGGGGTTTTTCCTGCTAGGTTTGGTGGGGGGTTTCCTCATTTGCATGCCAGCCCCGATGTCACCCCCTCCTCACAGTCCCACCTTCCAGGAGGCAGCAGGGGGATGCTCCACCAAGGGGGATTGCTAACCATCAACAGCAGGTAATTAACTATGAACAACAGGTGATTACAACATGAAATTATTAACAAGGAACAGTCAGAACTCCAGCTTGGCAGCAATTGGTTTAACTTGTGAACTCTGCAACCTTTAAAAAATGGCCAACTTTTGTACTCATAACAGTTTGAGCAGAGGGGGCTGCTGAGGGAGGCAGGAGCCTCCCCTGAGATGGGAAATGGAAAACCCCTCCTGTCCTGGTTGTTATAAATGAGAAGCTTGACCAGGCCAATATTCAAGCATCAATCAATTTATTAATTAATATGGTAAAGTATGAGCAATGCAGCTCTGGGTACAGTGGGGGAAGATTTCCCTCCAACTGCACACCCATAGCTGAGGCGTACAGGTATTTATAGGTATTTATTATATAAATACAGGTCTCTATATAAATATTATAAATATTTATATAAAATAGACTATATATTATATAAATAGTTATAATATTTATATGTTCATAAGCTTTCTCAGCAGTTTCTATTCCCAATTTTTACGTCACAATTCCATACACGATTGTGATTTAGTTTTTCTCAGGATGTACATCCCAAAAGGAATATCCCACGTTGTGGTGGTCAGGTTTCCAAAAGAAGGAAGAAGTCTCCCATCTGGTGAGGTCCAGATTCCAGATGTGGGTCCAACTTTTAATTGCAAGGACTGTAAATCTCATAACAGTGATGTCCAGCTTCCCTTGGTCGAAGTATAAATCCTCGAGTTGATGTTCATCTTCCTTTCTCAAGCTGCTTTTCTGTGTTTTGTTAAGGCGTGAGATAAGCACGTTTCCTTTTTATACATTCTAAAGCTAGAGTTTCAAAGATCCTTACTACAAGCGATATTCTAAAATTGTACTTCACAAGGTTATTATTGCAGAACTCTTTAAGGCTTAGCTACAAGCAGAAAGTTCCTGTCAAGAAGCAGCATCCTTAAAGCTTTAATTCAAATGCTCCTAAATCAACTTTAGACTTATAAAGGTTAATTGTGAACAAAGGATAGGCTCAAAGGCCTTCTTCCGTGCTTTATTTTTCTCAGTTACTATTAGAATTCGTATTTATAACTGTCCCATGGTTGGTTTCCACACATCTCACAATCACAAATACACACATTGCCTGTGTGTACCTGACACCAATCACAGCTTGGTATTTCACATGGTTTAGGGCAAATTTGGGAGAAAACCTCCAAAAGTGGGTCCCTCCAGAAATCAAACCCACATGGCCCTCAATCACTTCGGAAAGGATTTCTCAGAGAGAAGTGGAAAGAACCTGTTTATTTGACAGGCACAGCACCCCCAGCACACAGAACCTGTTTATTTAACAGGCACAGCACCCCCAGCACACAGAAAGAACCTGTTTATTTAACAGGCACAGCACCCCCAGCACACAGAACCTGTTTATTTAACAGGCACAGCACCCCCAGCACACAGAACCTGTTTATTTGACAGGCACAGCGCCCCCAGCACACAGAAATAACCTGTTTATTTGACAGGCACAGACCCCCAGCACACAGAAAGAACCTGTTTATTTGACAGGCACAGCACCCCCAGCACACAGAAATAACCTGTTTATTTGACAGGCACAGCACCCCCAGCACACAGAACCTGTTTATTTGACAGGCACAGCGCCCCCAGCACACAGAACCTGTTTATTTGACAGGCACAGCACCCCCAGCACACAGAACCTGTTTATTTGACAGGCACAGCACCCCCAGCACACAGAAAGAACCTGTTTATTTGACAGGCACAGCACCCCCAGCACACAGAAAGAACCTGTTTATTTGACAGGCACAGCACCCCCAGCACACAGAACCTGTTTATTTAACAGGCACAGCGTCCCCAGCACACAAAACGAACAATACCAGATGACACCACTCTGTCACCGCTCCGGAAAAGATGACAAACTCAGAAAGTCTCTCTGGGGGGTGGTCGCTCTGTTCTCAGTCCCTCGGGCGCCGGGGCAGCTGCTGCAGCCACAAGGTGCAAACTCTCGGTGTTCCCAGGTCCCAGTCCAGAGCAGGTTCGAGTGGTTCCAAAAAGGGAAAGGAAAAACAGTCCAGGGAAAAATTCGGACAGTTTAGCTAAACTAACTCATGAGCAGAAGCAAAAAGCGAGAGCAAGAGAAACACAAAAAGCCTCCCCAAATAAAAATCAAAGCCAAGCAAAAATCAAAAGCAGCACCATGTACTGCCCTGTGTCCCACCAGCCGTGGGGGAGCGGCTGATGAGAAACGAAAACAAAACTTTCACTCTTCAGAGCCAGTCTTGAAGGCACAGAACACGATATCCAGCATAAACAGAACACACAAATGGGGATACAAGCATCATAATGTCACCCTAGGACAGCTCCCCACAAATTATTGTAATTTTGAAATTAAAGGGCTGTCAGGCAAAGATATGGGAGCAGGAATAACAGTTCTTTACTAGGAAAATTAAAAAAAAAACCAAACAACCAAACAAGGCAGTAATGCAAAACAACACTGACAGAGTCAGGATCCGACCTGACACTCTAAGGGTCAGGGTGTGTGGTATTTTCAGGGTCCCCTGTTGTGGGGAGGAAAGATGAATCTGACTCCATGTTCTTAGAAGAAATATTATATTATATTAATTATATTATATCATATTATGCTATATTGGAACTATACTAAAGAATAGAGAAAGGATACTTACAGAAGTCTTAACAAGATACCAACTAAAAACTCTCCAGAGTCTTGACACAGCCTGACTGTGATTGGTCATTAAGTAAAAACAATTCACATTAAACCAATCAAACAATGACCAGTTGGTAAACAATGTCCAACCACATTCCAAAGCAGCAAAACACAGGAGAAGCAATCAGATAATTATTGTTTTCATTTTTCTCTGAGGCTTCTCAGCTTCCCATGAGAAGAAACCCTGGCAGAGGGATTTTTCACAAAATACGATGGTGACACAGGGTGGTGGCACAGTCCCATTCCATGGTGGCTCAACCCTCCTGCAGTGCCAGCTGTGGTTCTGTGGGAGCAGGGATCCTGCACAAGGGGGGAGTTCTCCTCTGAAGGTGCAGGGGTGGTGAAAATGGCCTGGTCTTCTCTGGGAATGCAGTGCAAAAAGCTGCCTGTGGTGTTTCAAATCTCAGATTATATCCAGGTAGGAAATGGAAAATGTAAGCCCTTTCCCTCCGAATTTGTATAATTTTGAAATTAAGGGGCTCTCAGGCAAAGATACGGGAATGAGAGTAACAGTTCTTTACTAGGAAAATTGAAAATCCAAATGCAGTGGTACAAAAAAAGAAAACAAACCACTGTCAGAGTCAGAACAGGAGCTGGCACCCTGTGGGTCAGGGAGTTGGTGGCACAGTCCCATTCCATGGTGGCTCAGCCCTCCTGCAGTGCCAGCTGTGGTTCTGCGGGAGCAGGGATCCTGCACAGGGGGGAGTTCTCCTCTGAAGGTGCAGGGGTGGTGAAAATGGCCTGGTCTTCTCTGGGAATGCAGGGGAGAAGGCTGATCCTCTGGGAATGCAGTGCAAAAGGCTGCCCTGGTGTCCCAAACCCTCAGATTAAATCCAGGTAGGAATGCTTGGCTGCACTCTTGGGTGGTGACCCAGAATCTCAGATTGGATCCAGGTAGGAATGCTTGGCTCCACTCTTGGGTGGTGACCCAGAATCTCAGATTGGATCCAGGCAGGAACGTTTGGCTCCACTCTCTGTTTGGCTCCACTCTCTGGGTGGTGACCCAGAATCTGAGATTGTATCCGGGTAGGAATGTTTGGCTCCACTCTCTGGGTGGTGACCCAGAATCTCAGATTGGATCCAGGCAGGAATGTTTGGCTCCACTCTTGGGTGGTGACCCAGAATCTCAGATTGGATCCAAGTAGGAATGTTTGGCTCCACTCTTGGGTGGTGACCCAGAATCTCAGGTTGGATCCAGGCAGGAATGCTTGGCTCCACTCTTGGGTGGTGACCCAGAATCTGAGATTGGATCCAGGTAGGAATGTTTGGCTCCTCCCCTTGGGCGGAGCATCTCCCCATGGGATGATGGAATCTTATCAGCCATGCAGGGACACTCACTGGCCCATGAACAGAAGATAATTAGTAATTAATGGCTCATTAACAGAAGAGATCTCCTGGAGGGAGGATTGGTTGTGGAAGAGATAAAGAAAACTGCCCCATTAACAGAAGATAACTGCCCCACCTCTAACAGGTGGCAAATAGAATACACACTTACCTTGCAGTCCAGGATAGGTCCTCCAAAAATTCGGGGCACTATGGATGCTTTGGGAAGGGAGCTTAAAGATCTGCTCGTTCCACTTCCCTGGGACACCTCCCACTGTCCCAGGTTGCTCCAAGCCCCGTCCAGCCTGTCCTCAGGCAATTCCAGATGTGGGGAGTCCACAGCCTCTCTGGGCAAATCCTGGGATCGGAGAGGCCCCTTCCAGCCAGACATGTGGCCATAATTCTGCTAAAATTGGATGTTCTGGTCAATCTCCTCTCCGTGTCAGTGTCTGGACTGGAAAGAGAAAAAATGCCCTGATGTTTTCAGAGTGTGTGCTGGTCTCGGTGAATTAATTACACCCCGGGGCCGAGTCCAGCGCGGGTTTTCCTGCACGGGAGCGCTCTGTGGGAAAACAGAGCTGCCCAAGGTCAGCTCAGCACTTTCCCGGCCGCCTTTGTCCGTGTGTCAGGCGGTTTTGTGTCTGTCATACCCCTGCCCTGCTGAAGTAAACAAGGGCACGGGTTTGAGTTGAGGTGGAGCTAAGGTTTCCAGGGTAATTAATCACCGAGCGTTTCACTCCCCTAATTACCAATACCAGCCAGCCTGGGGTGAGACCATTGTGAGGAGCTGAAAGGCTTTGCCGGGGCTGGGGAGCCGAGCAGGGAATGGCTCTCCTCGCTTGAGCTCTGCTTGCATTCCTCCAGCAGCTCAGCGTGAAAAACGCCCATCGCTTGTTTTTAAAATTTTAATAGTAATAAAATGGTCATAAAAATAGTAATACAATTGGAGTAATAATAATTTGGACAGTTTGAATTAGTCCAATATGAGACAATAGAGACAAAGAGTTAAGGATGTTTGGGTACCTTTTCTGGGCAAAATAAGCCTGAAAAGGACACACATTAACAAAGGATTAACCCTTAAAAACAACAGCCTGTTGCATATTCATACACCTCATCCATGATGCATAAATTCCATTCAAACACAGGATTCTGTCTGGTCATCCTCAGCTTCTTCCTCTGAATCCTGACAGCGCCTTCGAGGCGGGAAGAAGTTTGTTTCTTCTGATAATAAATTCATTTTCTCTGAAAGATTTAGGTGTCCTGTGGCTGCTATCTCGCTCTGAGTCCTTTCTTTAAAAAAAGTATCTTACATTAAACCCGACTGCCTGGTGGTGTGATCTTGCCCCCGAGCAGGCGGAGAGCTCAGTCCCTCCTGGGGACACCCAGGCCGCTCGGAGCCGTGGCCACCTCAGCAAGCCCAGTGGATTTCAGCTCTTTAGCAATTATCAGCTCTCTGAGGATTCCAGCTCTTCGCTTGCTCAGGTGCCTGTGGGCCAGAGGGGAAGCAGACACGAGAGAGGAGAAGAAAATCGTCCTGGGGTCCCACAGCGATGGTTTTATTGAGGGGTCTGTGAAGGGTTCCAGCGACGGCTCTTGTAACCAGAATGGGCTAAACCAGCCCCATTTTGCAGGGTAAAGGGGGATCCAAACTTGTCCAACAGCAGGGGCTGGGGGACAGTGACCTGTGGGGTTACAGAGATAAGCTGGGGTGCGAAAGGCAGAAAACAGGAGCTCATTTTGCTATTTCATCATGACCCAGCGATTCCTCTGGTTAAACCTCGGCCCTCCATGGGGCCCTGGCCAACTGCACGGAGCTGCTACATTACATGGCGTCGTTTCTTGTTGGGAAGGATGGAAGTTTGACAAGAAAGTCTCACTGATCTGTGTATTCAGCAGAAAGATTTTTAAATGTAGAGTCTGATGAAGGAATAGAGATGGAAGCAAGTTTTGATATAGAAGAAAAGAATTGCTGAGTCTTACTGGCTAACCAAGGAGACAAAGGGTGTGTTAGTTAGAAGGGGTTTTTATGACTGAGAGCAAAGGATAAACCCACCCCAAACAAGAAGATGTTTTTACCAAGCAGAAAGAAGCACAGGCAAACAAGGCAGCAAATGTTGCAATTAGAAAAAAGGTCTCAGAATTTTCCACTGCAAGGAAACTGAAAAACAACTTCTAGCTTAAACTGTGATGTACTGACTTTTAGTGATTGGAGAATAGTAACATGAATATGGTAATTATGGTGGTGATGATAGGCTGTAGATAATAGTTAAGGTATAGATTGGCTCTACTGTATGAAGATGCTCAGCAAAGAAAAGTATAGAATGAAATGCAACCAAAACCAAAGGGTCTCCAGGCCTGCCTGCAGCTGGAGCACAGCTGTGGGCACAGCTCTGTCACCCACCACCCTGGGCTGCTGTAACACCTTGGATACAATAAACTGCATTTTGGAGAGCCCCTGGAGTCCCACATCCCTCATTTCGGCTCTTACAGTTTCTGTTTTAACATTTTTTATAACTTAAAACTATATTTCCCACACTACTTAAGAGAATTAATACAGCCTTACTTTCTAACAGAACACATCTAATACTCATTTGAATATTTGCAAAAAGCCAATCAATACGCATTTTTCACATGTGTATGGTGCTCAATCACTCTGTGTTTCTCTCCATCAGGTACACTCCCTGCAGCTACAGGGGCGTGGAGGAGCGGCTCCCTCACGGCAGCATGTCGCGACTGACCGACCACTCACACTGCTTAAGAGAATTAATACAGATTTACTTTCTAACACAGCATATATAATATTCATTTGAATATTTGTGAGAACCCAATAATGAAATATACATTTTTCACATGGCTGATGCTCATTCCCCTGTGTTTCCCTCCATCAGGTACACTCCCTGCAGCTACAGGGGCGTGGAGGAGCGGCTCCCTCACGGCAGCATGTCGCGACTGACCGACCACTCACAGTACTTAAGAGATTTAATCCAGCATTACTTTCTAACACAACACACATATTCATTTGAATATTTGCAAAAAGCCAATAATAAAATCCATGCATTTTTCACATCTCTGATGATCATCACCCTGTGTTTCCCTCCATCAGGTACACTCCCTGCAGCTACAGGGGCGTGGAGGAGCGGCTCCCTCACGGCAGCATGTCGCGACTGACCGACCACTCGCGGCACAGCAGCTGCCACCGGCTCAACGAGCAGTCGCGGCACAGCAGCGTCAGGGACCTCAGCAGCAACCCAATGACACACATCACGCACGGCACCAGCATGAACCGCGTCATCGAGGAGGACGGCACCAGCGCCTGACCTTCCTCAGCGCGGGGACAGCGCTCGGAGTCATCCTCAGCCTCAGCCTCAGCCTCAGCCGGGCTCGGCCTCTCCGCGCGGGACTTGAACCACTGGGTATAAAGCTGGTTGTGTGCTCTGAACCTCTCTGGAGGTAATTATTTATTTGAGAACTGTTCCTCGTCGGACACGACTGCTGAATTTCTGATTCTCTGTGGAAAACAATCTCCCCCTTCCTTCTCTCTCCCCCTCTCCGTGTCCCTCCTTCCGTGGGCTCAGCCCCCAGATCTCGGTGTCGGTGTGGGGTGGTGCTGAGAGTTGTTCTGATGAGACTTGAGGGAACCTGCGATGGTTGAAGGAATCCCTCCCTCCGTGCACCTCCCTGCAGGGGACTCGCCCAGCGCTGCCCGAGGGACATTCCTGCCAGCTGGTGACCCTGGAAACGCCACCGGCGTGAAAGGAAGCTCCTCCGAGGATCACCAGCTCTTCCCAGAGCTGCCCAGGCTCGGTTTTCCACAGGGTGGGGGGAAGGGAGAGGCAGGGAAGAGCGATTTTTTTATAACTTGTACTGTCCTTGCTTTTTTACAAAAGACTATTTAAATTTTCTACTCGTTTACAATTTCTGTAGGAAGAGATGGGTTTTAAAAGCAGTTATCTAGATAATATTCAGCCATTTATTTTTTAGAGTCATGTACAAAAGCTGAGATTGCCTGTTCCTGATCTATTTAAAAAAAAAAGATTATCAGAGGAATGCTGAATTTGTGCCCCAAGCAGGAATGTAGAGCCCGTCCCTGCAGCCAGAGCTGAGCCTGTTTACAAACCCCAGCAGCTGAGGCCAGAGGGACCAGGGGAGTTTATCCAAGTATTCCCCACCTTCCTTGTGATGCCAGGGCTGGTTTGGGGAGGATTCTCTGTGCTGAGCAAGAATTCAGAGATGGGTGGGAGAAACTGAGGCAGGAGCTGCCCCCAGATGGGGACAAGGAGGATGTGGCAGCTGGAAGCCCAGGGCAGTCCTTGAGGAGGAGACAGGATCCCCAGTTCAGATCTGCCTCTGCTGTGGTTGTTTCCATCCCCTTCTGCGGATTCATGGCAGGGAATTCTCAGTTTGGGCTTTTTTTGTGTGGAAAGGCTCCCTTGGGATGCACTGGAGGCAGAAGTCAAGGATGGTGCTGAAGATCTTGGGGAGCATCTTCTGTGGAGATGGATCCAGCACAGGGAACACTGCTGGCTGCAAACCTACCTCAGTAATCACTGCTGGGAAACAAATCCTGATTTTTGCTTTGTCCTTCCATGATTCCCTCCCTGACCTGCTGGAGGCAATTTGAGAAACCTTTGTGCACCAACCCCGGGGCAGGAGCTGCTCCACAATTAACTCACTTTAATTGCAGCTCATAACCCAAGTGCTGTGGAATCAAAGGCTCCCAGACTGATCCCAAATTGTCTCTCTTGCTTCCAGCGGGTCAGGAGGAGAGGGCAGATGGAGCCCAGCGTGGAATAACAACAAAGCTCTTTGTTGTCAGCCCCCGGGGCCCTGGGGCAGAGCAGGCTCTGCTTTGCCTGGTTGCTCAGCAAACAGCCCTGGGGCCAGCCCAGGGACAGTCCCAGCCTAAGGATGGCCCTGGCCTAAGGACAGCCCCGGCCTAAGGACAGCCCCGGCCTAAGGATGGCCCCGGCCTAAGGACAGTCCCGGCCTAAGGACAGCCCCGGCCTAAGGACAGCCCTGGCCTAAGGACAGTCCCGGTCTAAGGATAGTTCTGGCCTAAGGACAGTTCCAGCCTAAGGATGGCCCTGACCTAAGGACAGCCCTGGCCTAAGGACAGCCCTGGCCTAAGGACGGCCCCGGCCTAAGGACAGCCCTGGCCTAAGGACAGCCCTGGCCTAAGGACAGCCCCGGCCTAAGGACGGCCCTGGCCTAAGGACGGCCCTGGCCTAAGGACAGCCCCGGCCTAAGGACAGCCCCGGCCTAAGGACAGCCCCGGCCTAAGGACAGTCCTGGCCTAAGGATGGCCCTGGCCTAAGGACAGCCCTGGCCTAAGGACAGTCCTGGCCTAAGGACAGTCCCGGCCTAAGGACAGCCCTGGCCTAAGGACAGCCCCGGCCTAAGGACAGCCCCGGCCTAAGGACAGTCCCGGCCTAAGGACAGCCCCGGCCTAAGGACGGCCCCGGCCTAAGGACAGCCCCGGCCTAAGGACAGTCCTGGCCTAAGGACAGCCCTGGCCTAAGGACAGTCCCAGCCTAAGGACAGTCCCGGCCCAGGGATAACTGAACATCCAAAGGTGTGGAAAAATCCTTGGGAATGACTTAAAGAGGGGAAGCTGCAGCTCCCTGGAAGCCCCAGGGGTGGATGGAAACTTTGCTGTTTTCCAATCCAGCTCCTCCTGACTCACTGCCTCAGAGGGGTGATCTGGGAGAAATCTGAATAAGCTGAGTTTTCCTAAACACTGGAACTGAACTAAATAAGCTCAAGGGTTTACGTTGATCCTCTTGGCTCAACTTGCAGTATTTTTTTTTTTAATAAATTATAGCAATGCTTTGACTTGTTCAGAGACAGGGAGGGGAACACTGTTGGAGCTTGGAGAAGGATCCTGCTGGAGATGTTGTTAATGTGTGAGGCTCAATCCCAGTCCTGCTTCCAGATGGGAACATCTGAGTGATTCCTGGCTGATCCCAAAGGGACAGGCTCCTGTCACCCCAGAGAGGGGATTAAACTCAAACTGGGGCTCTGGCTGGGATTTCTGCCTCCCTGCCCCCTCCCTTCTACCTTCAACACCTGAGCCAGCAGTTTGTGCTCTCCTGGCAGAGCATTCCTCCCGGGAAGAGAGGAATTCCTCCTCACCCATGGCACAACGTCCCAGCTCTGGAACTGGGAATGGAATTGGGAATTCCTCCTCACCCATGGAACAGTGCCCCAGCTCTGCTGCAATGGAACTGGGAATTCCTCCTCACCCATGGAACAGTGCCCCAGCTCTGCTGCAATGGAACTGGGAATTCCTCCTCACCCATGGAACAACATCCCAGCTCTGCTGCAATGGAACTGGGAATTCCTCCTCACCCATGGAACAATGCTCCAGCTCTGCTGCAATGGAACTGGGAATTCCTCCTTGACCATGGAACAACGTCCCAGCTCTGCTGCAATGGAACTGGGAATTCCTCCTCACCCATGGAACAGTGCCCCAGCTCTGCTGCAATGGAACTGGGAATTCCTCCTCACCCATGGAACAGTGCCCCAGCTCTGCTGCAATGGAACTGGGAATTCCTCCCTCACCCATGGAACAATGCCCCAGCTCTGCTGCAATGGAACTGGGAATTCCTCCTTGACCATGGAACAGTGTCCCAGCTCTGCTGCAATGGAACTGGGAATTCCTCCTTGACCATGGAACAGTGCCCCAGCTCTGCTGCAATGGAACTGGGAATTCCTCCTCACCCATGGAACAATGTCCCAGCTCTGCTGCAATGGAACTGGGAATTCCTCCTCACCCATGGAACAATGTCCCAGCTCTGCTGCAGTTCCCCAGCTGGGGCTCACGGGGCTGCAGCTCCCAAATCATCGTGTGCAGGGGCTCTGAAATTCATCCCAGTTTGAATGTGGCCCCAGCAGCATCTCAGGCAGGGGCACCAAGAGTCCAGGAGTGTTTTTGGGGTGTTTTCCTGCCTGGTGGGAGCTCCAGCCCGGGTTCCTGGTGTGTGGGATTGGTGCCAAGCTTTAAATTCCCCCCGAGCTGGAAGCCCTGGCCAGGAGGGCGTTCCTGGAATGCCCGAGGTGCTCTGGGCTCCCTGTGTGTCCCTGCAGCTGAACAGCTCCTCGTGGGGCCCCTGCAGCCCCCAGGAGCTGGATCCCCTCTCCGGGAGCAGGCAGGGAGCTGGGCAGTGCCCGGCTTCCCCAGCTCACCCCAAACTCCATCCCTGTCCCTCCGGTGCACACGATGGCTGCAACCCCAAATCTCTGCTCTGTGGAATTGCTCTGTCAAAGCTTCCTGTAAATGCACAGCTCCTCATTCCCAGTGTCCCAGGGATCTCCTGCTTTACCAACCCCACTGCACTGACAGCAGATCCCCCTGAGACTGTGGTGTTCCCTCTTTATTAACCCCTTCAGCTCCTGTGAAATATCCCAGATCTGAGCTGCGGTCCCCTTGCATGGAAGAGGCTGCTGCTCTTTTTTACAGCATAAACAACCCAGCAGCAGCAGCAGCAGCAGCAAACAGCCCCGTTTGGGTGTCTGTGTGTTTGTGTTCTCCTTTTCTCCCAGCTCAGACCCAGATTTGGTGCTGGCAGCTTTAAACTCTGGGAGGGCCTGGGGAGCACAGGGTGGCACTGGGAGCTGAAATGCAGCTGAAATCCAGTCATGGCCAAATCCAGCACTGCTCCCGAGGGGTTCCAGCAAGGAGGGAAGGGAAAACCCCTCAGGAAGGGCACAAGGATGAGAGCCAGGTCCACCCAGAGCAGTGCCCACAAGGAGAGAAGGGAAAATCCCTCAGGAAGGGCCAGGCCAGCCCAGAGCAATGACCACAAGGAAAGAAGGGAAAATCCCTCAGGAAGGGCCCAAGGATGAGAGAGCCAGGCCAGCCCAGAGCAGTGCCCACACGGAGAGGAAACCCCTCAGGAAGGGCCAGGCCAGCCCAGAGCAGTGCCCACACGGAGGGAAGGGAAAATCCTTCAGGAAGGGCACAAGGATGAGAGAGCCAGGCTAGGCTAGAGCAGTGCCCACAAGGAGGGAAGGAAAGGGAAAATCCCTCAGGAAGGGCACAAGGAGAGCAGTGCCCACAAGGAGAGGAAGCCCCTCAGGAAGGGCCAGGCCAGCCTAGAGCAGCATCCACAAGGATGAAAGGGAAAATCCCTCAGGAGGAGCCAGGCCAGCCCAGAGCAGCGCCCACAAGGAGAGGAAACCCCTCAGGAAGAGCCAGGCCAGCCCAGAGCAGCGCCCACAAGGAAGGAAGGAAAGGGAAAATCCCTCAGAAGGAGCCAGGCCAGCCCAGAGCAATGACCACAAGGAAAGAAAGGAAAGTCCTTCAGGAAGGGCCCAAGGACAGGAGCCAGGCCAGCCCAGAGCAGTGCCCACAAGGAGAGGAAACCCCTCAGGAGGAATCAGGCCAGGCTAGAGCAGCACCCACAAGGAAGGAAGGAAAGAGAAAATCCCTCAGGAGGAGCCAGGCCAGCCTAGAGCAGTGCCCACAAGGAGGGAAAATCCCTCAGGAGGAGCCAGGCCACCCTAGAGCGGTGCCCACAAGGATGGAAGGAAAGGGAAAATCCCTCAGGAAGAGCCAGGCCACCCTAGAGCAGTGCCCACAAGGATGGAAGGAAAGGGAAAATCCCTCAGGAAGAGCCAGGCCAGCCCAGAGCAGTGCCCACAAGGATGGAAGGAAAGGGAAAATCCCTCAGGAAGAGCCAGGCCACCCTAGAGCAGCGCCCACAAGGATGGAAGGAAAGGGAAAATCCCTCAGGAAGAGCCAGGCCAGCCCAGAGCAGGGCCCACAAGGATGGAAGGAACGGGAAAACCCCTCAGGAAGGGCCAGGCCAGCCCAGAGCAGTGCCCACAAGGAAGGAAGGAAAGAGAAAATCCCTCAGGAGGAGCCAGGCCAGCCTAGAGCAGTGCCCACAAGGATGGAAGGAACGGGAAAATCCCTCAGGAGGAGCCAGGCCAGCCCGGAGCAGGGCCCACCCTCCAGGGCAGCCGATTCCCCAGCCCAGCTCCGGGGCACTGAGGATCCCGGAGAGCCGCAGGGAGCTCCCTCCGTGTGCTGACAGCAGGGCACAGGGGACATCCCCAGGGCCTCCTGGAGCAGCAGAATGTCCAGATGAATGTGAAGCTTTACCCCCATCCCCTCGTGCTTCTTCCCTAACGGGATCAGGATTGATTTCCCCCCAGGCGCGGCGTTTTCCCGGATTCCGCTGAACTCGGTGCATGAACCGCCTGTGGCAGCCCCTCCCTCGGCCCTGCCGTGTCGGGTGCCCGTGCTGTGACAGCGCCCAGCTCCCCGGGAGAGGGCACGGAGCTCCCAGGAGATTTTTACGTCTTGGAATGTGTGGGGCAGTCCCCGCCCGTGGCTGACCCCACTTGCACTCGGCTCTTGGTAGACTTGTTTACAGTAGTCCAGTGTCGGTTTTGTAACGTTTAATTTTTAGCACTTTAACTGTGAGTGTACAAATTGGTTCCCTTGTAGTTGGTGTACATTTTCATTTTAGACCTTTGGAAGTTTTTAATAAAACGATGGAAAAAACTCTGGCAACAGATTTTCAATTCTTCTCCCATGGGTGTAATCCTACCCCCCTTAAAAACCCCAGTACAGCAGCAGCTGAGATATAAAGGTTAAAGAATTAAATATCAGATTTTACTCTGGCCAGCAAGATTTTACTCTGTGAATTTGAAGAAAGGCTTTCTAGACTTAATCTCCCCCAGCATCTGCACTGGTGGACGCCGGGCGCCCTTCCAGCAAACACAAAGCTCTCGCAGATCTCTGGGCTGCTCCGCCCTTTACGAGAACAGACCGCTCCAACCGCGGCGTTTCACAGCAGAGAGCAGCGAACAGGTTTGGCAGCAGCGATGTTCGGGGGGTTTTGTTGCCAAATCCAAGCTGAGGACAGGATGAGTGATTTATGTGAAGGAGCTGTCTGGCACTTGGGCGGATCCGTGGTTGGTTTGGGTTGGCAGCCGTCTGCTGAGTCTCGCATGGCTGCTGATAAAATAACTCCTCTCACCAATTCCTGCTGCTGGGTTGGGTCTCCTTAGAGGGATGAAACTTGAGGAGCTGCTGCTCTGCTCCATCTGCCCTGAAGTTAAACTGCGGTGGGCTGTGAGTGACCAGCTCTGCAGTCAAGCAGCCCCAGATGGGATCTCCTGCAGCCGAGGGATTCCCACTGCTCCTAAACCCAGCAGGGATGAGGAACGGGAGCTCTCAGCGTTTGTCTCCCATCCGTGCTCAGTGCCGGGTCCGAAGGGGTTAACGCGGGCTCGGAGTCACCTGGAGCTGGTTTGGCCCTCCCAAGGTGGTTTAAGGAGCTGGAGGTGAGGGAGGCGGGAGCAGCGTGGAAAAAGGAGCTGGAGGAGGCCGAGGTCAGGTCAGACCCCCAGGCTGGGATTGGGGCTGGGGGCGTTTTAGCCACGATCAATTCCTGACACACTTTAACGCCCCTGACACACTTTAACACCCGTTGCAGCTTTGGGGCCAGCTCTGTCCCTCAGCTCTGCCAGCTCCTGCCCCTCTTGTCATTTCTTCTCCAGTTTGAAGGGAGAAGAGCATCTGGCCATGCACTAATCCTGAAGATAATAAAAATCATTGGATCGTGGAGTGGTTTGGGTGGGAAGGGACCTTAAATTGATCTTAAATTCTGTTCCCCTGCCATGGGGAGGGAGGGACACCTTCCACTGTCCCAGGCTGCTCCCAGCCCTGTCCAGCCTGGCCTTGGACACTTCCAGGGATCCAGGGGTTTCTCTGGGCACCCTCTGCCAGGGCCTCACCACCCTCACAGGGAAGAATCTTTCCTCATATCCAATCTGAACCTACTCCAAGAAATCATTGCTAACAAAGGCTGAAACAAAACAGGTGGAAATAGAAGGGTTGTTTTATAAAAAGTCATTTTTGAGGAGTTATTCCAGCTCGGAGCTCCGGCCCGGTGGGACAAAGCCGCCGTCCCTGGAGCGTGACCGGCGGGGATCCAGCGCCCTGGGCTGCCGGTCGGACGGGTTTTTGTGATAACACTCCCGACACCTTGGGTTGATGCCCAGGCTCCAGTTTCAGTGCCTGCACCTTGTGCCACCTCTGCCCTGCACCCACGGCCTGCTGCTGATACCCCACTGCCTCTCCTGCTCCCCTTCATCCCACGGGGACATCCCAGCTGGGGAAAGCTGCTTTCTCCTCACCCACCTCCCTGAATTTGAGTTTTATGAGATCTCCCCTTCCCCTTTGCTTCCTGCCCCCATTTACTGCCTCCCCTGCAGCATTCCAAAGCCTCTGTATCCCAGGAGCTGGCTTAAAGCATTTCCAGGGTCTCCCAGGAGAGTGCTGCATGAATGCTCAGCAATTTGGAGCTATCCTGATGCCTGAAATGGTGGGAAGGCTGAAGAAGGGTGGATCTGCAGTGCCAAATGGTTGCCAGCCTCTTCCCAAGCTGCTGTAATGCAATATTTTAAATATAAATATGTTAATATTCCTGTCTGGTGCAGACATATCCTCCGCTGCTTCCTGTTCAGTGCTGGTGCAAGGGGTTCCTGCCTTTGGGAGAACGTGCTGAAAAAATCCCTTAAGGCCCTGAATTGCAACATAATCCAGCTCCAAATCCCACCTGGAATCTGCCAGAAGGGACGAGCCCCGACATTCCCCCAGATGCCTTCAAAGCCCTCTGATCTGATAAGGCTCAGCCCCTGCCAAAAGACACAGAACATCTGTTTGGCTGCAGAAAGGGGGGCTAGGGAAAAGTTAACCTTGCTCCTCTGCTTGAATTTTTGGGAGGCAAGCAGCTGCCAAGTTCTCCTCTGCAGGGTGGGTTTGGGGATTTCGTGGTGGTCCCAGACTCTGAGGACGAGGTGCCCTTGGGGACGATGGCACCGATGCACAGAGGGAGCAGCAGGGACATCGATGTGCTGGCTCCTGGAACAGCAATAAAATCTGGGGCTAACCAAGAGTTTGGACTTTTAGTGATGAGGGGAAGCACTCAAGCTGTGCCAGGAGAGATTCAGGTTGGACATCAGGAGGAATTTCCTGGCAGCAAACACTGGAGGGGCCGCCAGGGAGGTGGCGGAGTCCCCATGGGATCAGCCAGAACTTGGACTCGATGATCTCAGAGGTCTTTTCCTACCTAAACAATTCTGTGAAAACCAGAAACCACCTTTACTTTTCAACTCCTTTTCTCCACTCGAAATGTTTCTCCCTAAAAGCAATCCCGAAGAACCTGCTCGTTCCACAAAAGCTGCTGGGTGACCCGACCGTGTCAGCAGCGCTGCTCGGGCAGGGGAAGGGTTAACCCCGTTCTCCGGGAGCTTTAACTGCGAGCAGAGCCCGCGGGTCCTGCCAGAGCTCGTTAGCGCGGCAGCGGGGAGCGGGGCCGGGGCGCTAATTGGAGTGACGGCTCCGGAGCTGTGAGAAATCAGCGGCGGCACAGCGAGGAGGTGCCGGCCCTTAACAGGTGCGGGGTCACCCCCGGGCGCCCCAAAAACCCTGACCCCGTCACTCACTGCCCGTGACCCCTCTGCTCCCGCCGGCTGCTGGGCAGGATCTCCCTCCCCGAGCGGAGCAGCTGCCGCTGGAAGAGCTGTGAGTGGCAGGAATGAAAATTGTTTGTTCGTCGCTGGAAGCCCGGGCGGGAGGAGCCCCGGCAGTGACAGGGGGTATCACAGGGACATCTCCGATCCTGCCTGGAGCAGCCTGGGGCAGTAAATCCAAAATCGAATTCCCAGTGCTGCCTCCGGGGCTTTGCATCAGTCAGAGAAGTCGGATCGGGAGAGGTGCAGGGGCAGAAAAAGCTGCACCGTCCCACGAGATCATGTGCCCAATACAGATCAAGCAGCTCCAGGCATCAGGAGAGCCCTTCCTCCTCCCCCTCCTCCTCCTCCTCCTCCTCCGCTCCCGCTGTAATCAGAGCTCGTTGGACAGCAATTGTTTCCCCTGCATCCCGTTTTCCCAGGGATGAGCCATCCTTAAATGTTTTCCTCCATCGCGGGACAGTGGGGAATTGGGGTCCTGTTAAAAGAGCTCTTGGAGCAGCGCCGGGCGCGGGGAGGATGTTCTGCTGTGCAGGGGTGCTCGTTCAGGAGAGGAATTGGTGCTTGGGATGCTCGCAGAATCCTACAATGGTTCGAGGTTTGGGAGGATGATGTGGGAGAAGCCCCGCTGCCGATCCAGGGCAGTGCCCCACATCAGCCCTTGGGGCAGTTTGCCAGGATCCGCCGCAGCTTTCGCCCCCAAACCGCGGGGCAGAGCCCCCTGCGCTGCCCTGGGAGAGGAAAATCCGCAGGGAAAGGCGCGGGCTCATCCCCGCCCGTGTGAGCGCGACCCTGGGACACCGAGCACGGCCCGGGGAGCCCACGGGGGTCCCTCCGTGGGGCCAGGACGGCTGCGGAGATCCAGCCCGGAGAAGCGGCGTCCCCGGAGGAACAGAGCCGGGATTTTTAAGGCAACAGTGCCACCCTGTGCTCCGGGGACACCGGCGGCACGAGTGGCACGGAGGGATGGCACGCAGTGACACAGACATGCTTTGTGAAAAATGTTTCCTTGGGATTTTTTCTCCTGAGAAGCTGGGAGGCCTCAGGAACAAAATGCAAACATTGATTATCTGCTGCTGTGGAACGCAACAGGTGCATCTGTGATTGGTCTCATGTGGTTGTTGCTAATTAATGGCCAATCACAGCCCAGCTGTCCGGACTGTCTCAGTCACGAGCCTTTGTTATAATTCTTTTTCTATTCTTAGCCAGCCTTCTGATGCTTCTATTCTTTTAGTATAGTTTTAATATAATATACATAATAAAATAAGAAATCAAGCCTTCCCAAACATGGAGTCAACATTCCCATCTCTCCCCTCATCCCGGGACCCCTGCGAACACCGTCCCACACGCAGGAAGGTGGCGGTGGCGGCACTGGGGACGCATCCATGGGTACGGCAGGAAAAAGGGTGGCGTTCCCATGCCAGCCCCTCGATCCCACTGCAGCTGGGATCCTGCAGAGGCCAGAAATGTCCCTGCAAATGTGGTTTGTAGGGACGCCGTGAGAGCTGGAGAATCATGGAATGTGCAGAAATCGCATCAAACTCGGCGCTGCCCGGAGCTGCAAACGGGAGATTCGTGCTGGTTTATGCTTTTCCCAACTTTTCTGGTGCCCTGCAGTGCCTGGGCCGCAGAGCCCCCTGCTCTGTTCCATGTCCTGCCCCGAGGGAGATGTGGGCCCGGCCATGGCCGTGTCCCATCAGCGACCCTGCAGGAGGAGTCCCACGTCCTTTCCTCTGAGCCCCGGGACGGAGCAGCATCACCCGGGAGAAACCCCCGTGGGGACCTGGGGTAATTTAATTGTCACCAATTGGCCTCTAGGAGGGCTGGGGGGAAGCAGTTATTTTGTGCACAATTATTTGGTGTCTCCCCACCACCCCGAGACCAGAAGGAGCCCTGTGGGTGTCACCCGAGGCAGCCTCCAGGTGCAGCCCCAGCGAAAGGAGCACCAGGAGAACGGAGCAGAGCCATCTCTGCCATCACCTGGCTTGTTATTTTGATTGCTTCTCTCCTGATCTCTTGATCAGCTTGGTTTCAGCTCCCCAGGATTTCCCAGCACATTTCAATCCCCCATCACGGCCCAGCTCCCTCCATGGCCACGTACCCCAGACTGCTTCAGGTGTCAAATGGGACAAGAAGCTTTCGGGACATTTTTAGGGTCAGGTTTTGCTATTTTGGTTCCTCCCCAAGTGTGCACACACCCAAGGGCACAAGTACAAATCCACACACCCTGTATGGCCCCAGCCAGGCTGTTGGGAAGGCATTCCCCCGTCCTATAGGGTCCATATGGGATCCTCGGGCTGGAGGAGGGAGTTGTTTAAGGAAATTTCAAGGAAAAGAAATTTCAAGGAAATTTCAAGGAAAGGAAAGGAAATTTCAAGGAAAGGAAAGGAAATTTCAAGGAAAGGAAATTTCAAGGAAAGGAAAGGAAAGGAAATTGAAGGAAAGGAAAGGAAATTTCACGAAAGGAAATCAAGGAAAGAAGGAAATTTCAAGAAAGGAATCAGAAGGAAATTTCAAGGAAGGAAAGGAAAGGAAATTTCAAGGAAAGAAAGGAAAGGAAAGAAAGGAAATTTCAAGGAAGAAAGGAAATTTCAAGGAAAGGAAATTTCAAGAAAGGAAGAAGGAAATTTCAAGGAAGGAAAGGAAATTTCAGAAAGGAAAGGAAATTCAAGGAAGAAAGGAAATTTCAAGGAAAAGGGAAGGAAATTTAAAGGGAAAGAAATTTCAGGAAAGGAAATTTCAAGAAAGGAAGAAGGAAATTTCAAGGAAGAAGGAAAGAAATTTCAAGGAAAGGAAAGCAAAGGAAAGGAAAGGAAAGGAAAGGAAAGGAAAGGAAAGGAAAGGAAAGGAAATTTCAAGGAAAGGAAAGGAAAGGAAAGGAAAGGAAAGGAAAGGAAAGGAAAGGAAAGGAAAGGAAAGGAAAGGAAAGGAAAGGAAAGGAAAGGAAAGGAAAGGAAGAAATGGCCCATGGGTCATGCAAATAAATAAAGTAGGAGCAGCAGGGCATTTTAGGGAGACAGTTTTGCAGGAAATCTCCAGTGAGCTGGAGATGCAGCCACTTCTCTCTCTTGGATTCCAAAGGCTGATCTTTAGGGAATAACAGGCATAAACCTCTTAGCTGGTGTGCTGTCAGTGCCCATTGCTGATGAGCTGATTAAAATGGAGTGGAAAAGATTAAATTTGCCCCCCAAAAGGTACCCCAGGAGCTGCAGGCGATGGAGAGGAGATGCTCCTTGCTGGCTTTGCTCTTTCCTGTCCATCTCACCGCACCTGGATGTCCCATGGAAATGTTTCCAGGCTTTGTAATCTCCACAGATTCCATCACTGTGCTCCATTGGATTATCTGTGCCCGAGCTGCCACCTGGAGCTGTGGAAATGGTGCCAGGAAAACCAGTTAGAGGCAAAATTTCTCACAAAGGAGCCCCTATCCCATCCTTGGTCACTCCCTGGGGACATTCACCATATTTTGCTTTATTTAAGCTGTTCAGAACAGTCTTTGCTGCTCTGGGCATGAGACTTGACAGACACGCCAGGAAAACACAGGATTTCCTGGGATTTGAGGGATACTTGTAGCCCTCCCCAGAATTTGGCCAAATGTTGATTGGGACAGGGCCCCTGATTGTGCACAGAGTCACATCCCTGCCCTGGGAACAAACAGGAGCCTGTAGGAAGCCATCACAGGAACACAGGCTGCAGAATGGGGAACTGGGTTGAAAAAGAAGCTTTTTGAGTCAGAAGGAGCTGCTGGCAGGGTCTGAAATGTCACCTCACGTCTGCAGCAGACACAAGGTGGCATCAGAAAGCCAAGTCCTTCCTGTGAGGCTTCTCTTGCCCTGGAAAAGGAGAGAGAGGAGTTCCAGGTGTGCACACACCTGATTGCTGCGCCTCACAGTCCCTCAGCAATTCCCCTCTCCTGTCACAGCTGGGTCTTTTCCAGGTCTTGTCCATCACCTGCAGTTGCTTCTCCTGTCAGAAAACAATCCCAGGAATTACATTAGTAGGATTTGGTGCAAACTGGGAATGTGGATCAAGGCCTGTGAGGTCTCACTTTCAGAGTGGTATTTGGGCTTTAATCCCATTTTTGGGGTGATCCCACCGTGGCTGGCTGTAGGATCATATCCCACTGGGATCACCATCCCACTGGGATCACCATCCCACTCTCCCCAGGGTTTGCTGAGTTATTGGTCAGCCCCTGAGCAGGATCCCAGAGCTGGGCTCAGCAGAGCAGTGCTGACCCAGGGAGGCCAAGCCACAAAGTCTCGTTAATATTTAGGTGATTCTGCCACAGAGCTGCATTAATTATCCACCCAAGATGAATTAATTACCCACCTGAGATGCATTAATTACCTTTCCAAGCAGCCTGGGCACAGAGGAGAGGAGGAGTGGGGCTGTGACCCAGAGTCCCCAAACGCACTCTGGCCCCACATCCTCCTGCAACACCCTCGGGTACATCCAGTCCATCAATCCATACATTTCTATACATTTCCAGTCCCTCTATCCATACATTTCCAATTGATCAATCTATACATTTCCAGTCCATCAATCCATACATTTCCAGTCCATTGGTCCATACATTTCCAATCCATCAATCCATACATTTCCAGTCCCTCTATCCATACATTTCCAGTCCATCAGTCTATACATTTCCAGTCCATCAATCCATACATTTCCAGTCCATCAATCCATACATTTCCAGTCCATCAATCCATACATTTCTAGTCCCTCTATCCATACATTTCCAGTCCCTCTATCCATACATTTCCAGTCCATCAATCCATACATTTCTAGTCCCTCTATCCATACATTTCCAATCCATCAATCCATACATTTCCAGTCCCTCTATCCATACATTTCCAGTCCATCGATCCATACATTTCTATCACTACAGACGCCTCTATTTGTGTGTCTGACAAGTTCTCACAAGGGGAATGCTCTGAACCTCGCACCTCCAGCCACGAGTTTCACCCCAAGAGCTGATGTGCCCCAACATCTGCCCCTCCCTCTCCAAACCAGGGCTTCCCATTTATGTTCCAGAGGTGGTTGGGGTTCTGCCTGGGAATGGGCACAGAGAAAAGAAGGTTCTGGAGAGATCTTAGAGCCTCTTCCAGGGCCTAAAGGGGCTCCAGGAGAGCTGGAGAGGGACTGGGGACAAGGGATGGAGGGACAGGACACAGGGAATGGCTGCACACTGCCAGAGGGCAGGGATGGATGGGATATTGGGAAGGAATTGTTCCCTGAGGGTGGGGAGGCCCTGGAACAGAATTCCCAGAGAAGCTGTGGCTGCCCCTGGATCCCTGGAAGTGTCCAAGACCAGGTTGGACAGGGCTTGGAGCACCCTGGGATAGTGGGAGGTGTCCCTGCCCATGGCATGGGGGTAGAATATTGTGATATTTAAGGTCCCTTCTAAAGCAAAGCATTCTGGGATTCTAAGTTTTTACACAGGCACAAACATATAAATAAATAAATAAATAAATAAATAAAATATATGCATACCAGATATCCATGAAATTACATACATATACATACATATGTGAATATATAAAATATATATAATATATATATGTGTGTGTATATATATATATATATGCATGTATATACCACACGTATACATACACAGCGATATACATTTATACCCTCACCCTATTAGAACCCCAAATCACCCTGCGGGTCCCCCCGCGCCCCTTCCCCCCCGAGGGCACCCCGCAGGCGGGAGGTGCCACCAGAGGGCACCGCGCCCCCATTTTTGGGCGCCGCTTCCCAGAATGCAGCGAGTGGGGCCGGGGGCTCCGCGGGCTCCGCACGCCGGGCTGCGGCCGCGGGGACAGCGCGGAGCTCCGCGGGGCAGCGCGGCCCCTCCGCCAGGTAAGCGCCGCTCCCGGCACGCTTCGGACCGCACGGTGTTATTTCATTTCATTCTATGGTATGTTATTTTATTGGATTTATCTGCTGTTTTTGGTTTTTTTTTTTTAATTTGAGTTTATTGGTTTCGCTTTTATTTTAATTTTTTTCCCCGCATTTATTTAAATATTTTATTTCTTTATTTTATTCTACTTTATAATCACTCCCCGCCTCACAGGAGGGGCTCAGGCGGGGAGCAGCAGCAGCCCCTCCCGGGCTGGGTCCCTCTTGGAGGAGACCATCCTCCTCCTCCTCCTCCTTTCCCCCCCTATCCCGGGATGGAGATGTCCCGGGGGCTGAGCGTGTTCCTGCGGCTGGGGGTGTTTGGGGACTGGGGTTTTTCCACTGGGATGAACCCTGGCAGCTGCCCTCTTGGAGGGGGGAGTGGGCTTTTATCCAGGTCCCCAAAGTTGGGGGAAACTCGCGCCGGTGGCCCCGGGGTGGCAGCGGCTCCGCTCCCGCTGCGCCGGGATGGTGCAACATAAATTCTGTTTAATGTGACGGCTGCGATGAACAGCGGGCGGGGGCTGCTCTGCCCCCGTGAAAGTTGCGTTCGAGTTTGGCAATTTGGGCCATGGGGAACATTGGAGGCTTTGGGAGGGTTTCTGTGGAGCAAGGAGCAATCCCTGCAGGAGGGGAGCCGGGAATGGTCAGAGGGGAGGCGAGCGGTGCCCGGGAGCAGAGGAATGGGTTTGGCTGCCCTTAAAGAGAAATCTCGGCAGCGCCGGGGTCGTGGAACCTTCATGGTTCAGCTACGGCCGCGTTCACTCCGTGTCTGGGATGTGAACCAGAGCAGAGCAAAAGGACTTGGAGAAGTCAGGATGCTCTGGTCCCTTGGATCTCGGGTGCTCAGGACTCGCCATCTCTCTGGAGTTGTGTTCTGAGTTGGTTAAAAACCTGGTTTGCACGAAAGCTCCCAGACAGAGCAGCATGAAAGAAATTTCTCCTGAGCCAGCGAGGGAAGCTGGACCCGAGCTAAAGCAAATAAACTTGAATTTCATCATGCTGGGGCTGGGTTTCTTTGTGTTCCGCTCCGCTGTGGGCAGCCCGGGCTTCCCACAGCCCCGTCCAACCTTCACCTTCAAATGTGCCTCAGTGGCCGAGCAAAGAAACTTCTGCTCTTTCGTGCAAACCCCGCTCCCCGCGGACCCTGCTCTGTCCTCTGCCTCCCTCGGGCTTTTCTCGGTGTGCTTCTCGCCTGGCTTGCTGCAGGAAGGGGCTTTGCAGGGTTTCTGCTCCAGGCTGAGATGCCGCAGACGTGGAGAGTGCGAGCATGGCTGACCTGGCAGGGCTGTGCGTCAGCCGGAGCCCTGCGCTCCGCTCCGCCCGGGGATGCGCCGGCTCCGCGGGCAGCGCGGCTCAGCAAGGGAGGGAAAAGGAGGGGAAATGGGAAATTTATCCCTGCTAAAAGCAGAAGGTGCTGAGGTGTTTCTCTGCCCATTCCTATTGCTGCAGATGGGACCAGGTCTGGGCACAGGAGCCCAGTGATCCTGGGAATGTGGCTGTCCAAAACTGAGGGGATTTCAGGGGTGGAGGTGCTGGTGCACATCCTTGTTAGGAGACTATAAATGGATAATTTTATCCCTGCTAAAAGCAGAAGGGGCTGAGGTGTTTCTCTGCCTGTCCCCATTGCTGCAGACCTGGCCAGGTCTGGGCACAGGAGCCCAGCTGTGTCCCAGTGATCCTGGGAATGTGGCTGTCCAAAACTGAGGGGATTTCAGGGGTGGAGGTGCTGGTGCACATCCTTGTTAGGAGACTATAAATGGATAATTTTATCCCTGCTAAAAGCAGAAGGTGCTGAGGTGTTTTTCTGCAGACCTGGCAAGGTCTGGGCACAGGAGCTCAGCTGCGTCCCAGTGATCCTGTCCAAAGCAGGAGCTGAGGGGATTTCAGGGGTGGAGGTGCTGGTGCACATCATTGTTAGCAGACTATAAATGGTCCCAGAGAAACCTTGGGGCAAGAGCTTTCTCCCTGCTGGGACCAGCAATGCAGGATGGGCACTTTGTGTGCTGGAGTGAGGAGGAGATGCAGTCCAGTGCCATCAGAGATGGGGAAATGGGGTATTAGCAGGGAAAAAATAATTTAAAAATCAATATGAAATGATGTGTTGTGCTCTATGTGCTTTTTTAAAATAAATAAGGGGGGATGCAAGCCTGTTGATCCCATAGCAAAGGCCTGGAGGAACCTGTGGCTTCTCTGCTGCCCTGCCAGCGCAGAATTTACTGGTGAGACATAAAATCACTGTAATTCATTAAATGCATTCCATCTTCTCACAAGGAAACAGATTAAATGTAGGTGCTGATGTCTCAAGTGCCTGTGAAATGCTGTTACATGGGCAGAGAGGGAAGATTTTGACACATTGCACAGGTTCCA
Source organism: Zonotrichia leucophrys gambelii (assembly GCF_028769735.1). Classification (NCBI taxonomy): domain Eukaryota; kingdom Metazoa; phylum Chordata; class Aves; order Passeriformes; family Passerellidae; genus Zonotrichia; species Zonotrichia leucophrys. The sequence continues at coordinate 111,844,721 of NC_088172.1, read as the reverse complement.
TCCATTAGTCATAATATTTCCACAGCGTGCCACACGTGCACTCACATTTTTGTGTAAATGGACGCATGGGAAGCAAATTCAGAGGTGACACAAGAAAATGTGGAGAAACTCAGGTGGGTTTTTCCCTGCAGGACCCTTTGTCATCCAAGAGGGTCCTCCATTTGTGGCTGCTTTCTTTTTTCTGATCCATTTTTGGCTGCTTTGTACCAGTCTCCCTGCTTTGGAGGGAGGGAGGGAGGATGGAAATGTTGCAATTCCCGTTGAAGAGTTTGACATTTTGTAGCAGATAAAGCCAAATGCAGACAGTTGCTTCGGTTTGGCTCCTTTTCGCTGAGTTTGAGGGAAGGCAGGATGGGATTCAGGCTGGAGGTGGAGAAGGGAGGTGGCACATACATCCCTCGTGTCACAGTGGCATCCAGCTCTGGTGTTTTTAGCAGGCATACATCTCTGGGAACAGGCTCTTTCCAACTGGTTTTGTGCCCAGAAACTTGAATCACTCATATCCAGCAAAAATATGAAGGTGAGGGAACATCTGCTCCCATATCACTGACGTCAGTTTTTGTGGCAGCTGTGATTTGGTCACTGGGGATCCCAAAAAGGATTTTGTGACTGTGGGGTGAGCTGGAACTGAAGGTTCACAACCGTTTCCTTTATTTCTTCTATTTCTCTGTCTCCCTGGGGAATGAGAAAGGGTTTCCAGTCCCATGTCAGCACTGGTTTTTATTGTATCTGTAGTTGGTCTCTGGTGGGTTCGGGAAGCAGCTGCCTGGAAATGGTCAAGCAGAAGTTTTATGGTTCTTGTAGCAGGACCAGGAGAGGTCCTGGTGGTCCTTCAGATGCTCGAGGTCGTCAGATGGATGTTCACACCTGCTGACTGCTCCCAACCAGGGATGGCTCTTTCCAGATGTGCCATTTTTTGGGTTTCTTCCCCAAAAATCCCCTGGATTTTCCACAACTGGGATGTCCAGTTGCAGAAGGAGATGGAGCTGCTCTCTGGGCTGTGTCACATCCCTGCCCTTTCTCTATTCCCTTGGAAAAATCAGAGAGTTTTCTATGGAATGTGGCCCAGAGATGCTTTTTCCTTCATAATAAGTCTGAACTTGCCCAGTTCAGCTGCAAAACTCTCAGCTGCTTGCATGGGCCACTCTTTAAAAACAAAGGCACTCAAAAAACTATTATTTTCCCAAAAAATAGCTTTGGTGGCTGTGACAGTCACTGAGTCACATTCCTGGTGTTTAAATGATGGCTTTGTTCCTATTAGTTAATAAGGCAATTATTATGATAGGAAATTAACAGGAAATTGTTAAACAAATTAATTCAATTAAAAGGAAATGTTAACGAGGATCTGCCCTTCTCTGGGGGTGCCTGTGGCTGATCCCTGTACGAGATCTGTGCACTGCAGATATCGGGGGGAGCTGGGGGACACAGATTGGCCGTGTGGCTCCACAAGGGGACCGTGTGCTGGCCAGCCAAGTGGCTGCCGTGGCAAGGGGAGCATCCAGCTCTCAGCAGGGGCTGGCAGCAAAGCCAGGCTCGCCTTTGACTCAGCTGGCTGGGAGGTGGGAGCGGGTCCTGGTGCCAAAGCGGAGAAACTCCTCAGTTCTGAAATAGGGCAGAAAGAGGAATCGCTGCCAGCGATGCACAGGGGCTGGGAGGAGGCAAAAAGGGTGATGAAAATCACTCATCAGCCCTGATGCATCTCCAGCGTGGCCTTGGGAACAGACCCACCTTCAGGTGGTATCAAAATGGCAAAAAAAATCTGATGTTCCTGGCTGCCTTGAGTGCCACTGCCCTCATGTGCTGTGATCCTGTCCCAGACTTCCACTGAGTCCTGGCTCTGGCCTAGGTTTGCCAATCTGAGATTTCTTCCAACCAAAAATCAGAAAACTCTGAAAATTTCAAACAAAAGCCCAAGCAATTCTTTCTCTTGCAGCTTTCATTTCACAGTTCACCTCCCTTTCTGGCTGTAATTCCTGCTGGGGCTTCTGGCTTCCTAGAGAAAGGGTAAAAAAAGAAAAAAAGAAAGCAGGCATTTAATAATAGATCAAAAATGAGATTATGCAGTAAGTCAGCCCTCCCCTTCCCAAAATGCAACCAAAGAAATTGCAAATCACCTTGAAAAAGGAAAGGAAAACAGTGTAGATCAAACCCAATGTTAAGTATGGATGAGGTGTTTATATTTTATTTAATGGCTGTGTTCTGTCCTAGAGCAGCCACCCTCCCCTGAATTCCTGTTTGTGATTAATTAAACAGTAGAGATGAACTGGGATGGGGCAAATTCAGTGGATCTCCAAATGGGAATGCACAGGTTGGCTGTTTGCTGTAGTTGGAGGCAGCTCCCAAAAACTTGGAGGTTTGATGAGAGGCTCCTTGTCCATCCCTGGTGACTCTGGAGCAGTTCTGACCACCTTTGGTGCAGCACTGGGGTCACCTAGGGAAAGGAACCCAAGGGGCTTAGTGCCAAACGAGTGGGTGCCAGCAGAAGGGCCATGATGGAGGGAAGAGGTGATTATTAATCATGGCTAATTAGTCACCAGCCAGGCTAGGCTGCCCTGGGAAGCTGGGCAAGCCCCAGCCTGGGCCAGCGCTCAGCCAAGGCTTGATGAGACACGACTTCCCTGGAGAGGAGGCTCAGCCCTGGCGCTGGGCATGAGGCTCTCAGCCCCAGGCCTGTTCTGGTGTGCTGTGAATCCTCTGGCTCCTTCAGCTTTGGGTTTGGTGGGGCCAAATGTGGGAGGGTGGGAGCTGAGATGGGCCTTGGGCAATGTCTCCTGCTGGCTCATCCCTGAGGTCCCAGAGCCAGCGTGGATGGTGTGTGTGCCAGGAGTGCAGGCTCTGCTGGGCTGGGAGGAGCTGCCAGGGAAAGGCTCTGGCTCTTGCACGGTGGCTCCACCAGGACAGCAGAGGACCTTCAGCCTGACCCCCCTGAGATCCTGGTTGCACCCTTGAAGAGTAAAATATCAAGAGGGACACGAGGCATAGAGAGTCCTCTCCCATGTCATCCTTCTCCAACATGGATAACCCATCCTGGGTCATGGCATGAGGATGAACCTCCACACAGGACCACATTGGAGCAACCTGGTCTAGTGAAAGGTGTCTCTGTCCATGGCAGGGGGTTGGAACGAGATGAACTTTTAGTTCCCTTATACACAAGCCACTACACATGTGTATGGTTTGCTGTAAATCCTCTGGCTCCTTCAGCTTTGGGGTTTGGTGGGGCCATTGCCACAGGCCATGTGGGAGGGTGGGAGCTGAGATGGGCCTTGGGCAATGTCTCCTGCTGGATCATCCCTGGGGTCTCAGAGCCAGCGTGGATGGTGTGTGTGCCAGGAGTGCAGGCTCTGCTGGGCCGGGCTGGGAGGAGCTGCCAGGGGAAGGCTCTGGCTCTTGCACGGTGGCTCCACCAGGACAGCAGAGGACCTTGAACCCCCCTGAGATCCTGTCTGCACCCTTGATGAGTAAAATATCAAGAGGGACACGAGGCACAGAGAGTCCTTCCTCTCCCATATTATTCTTATCCAACATGGATAACCCATCCTGGGTCGTGCCATGAGGATGAACCTCCACACAAGACCATGTTGGAGCAACCTGGTCTAGTGAAAGGTGTCTCTGTCCATGGCAGGGGGTTGGAATGAGATGAACTTTTAGTTCCCTTCCAACAGAAGCCACTACACGTTTGTATGATTCTGTAAATTTATATAAATTTTCTTTCTTGCTAAATCACCCAGTTTCAAGCACAGAAGGTGCCACAGCCCCTCTCTGTGAGAAGAAGAGGCTGAGGAGCTGCATCCATCACAGCTCTGGTGGTGAAGGCAGGGCAAGGAGAGAACAGGAGCAGCAATCCCGTGCTGGGTCTGGCACATGGGGCTGGGAATGTTCACCAAGGGCTGCCAGAGCACCAGAGGAGGCAGAAGCTGCTGGAAATCACCACTCCCATGTGTGATTAGCATCCTCTAAGGTGTTCATTTATCTTCCTTGTCACCCTCTTGGTCTCAGCTTTCTACTTGTAGAGTTGGAGAAGAATCTGTTTCATCACCTGCTGGGCTGCTGCTCTTCGTGTTTATTCCCCAGAAGGAAGAAAATTAGATGTGCCAGAGATGAAACTTTAAAAAAATAAATAAATCCAGACTTTGGAAACAACCACTTGGAGGTAGAATGAGCCTCAACAAGAAAATATTTATCTTTCACCTTTTTCTGAGACTGGCTGGGACTAAAGTGCAGGGAGAAGACAGGGCAAGGTTTACTTTCTTTTAATTTCAAATATATTCTGAAAACAGAGCAGTTGGAATTCCCTTTTTTCCTTGAAGTTGCTTTGCCAAGTTTGGCTGGAGAAACCCAGCTGAAAGCCTTGCCTTGGTGGATGTGGGATGGAGGCAGGAACACATTTATTTTCTTTATTTACCTATTTTTACCAGTGGGGCCCTGGGGCAAACAGCAGAGCCGTGGCATGCAGGCAGCAGGAGCACTTTTCCCTCCCAATCCCTTTTCCCAGCACCAACAAGATCAGCACTGAAGATACACAATTGAGTCAGCAATGCAGATGCCATCAAATGTCTGCTTTATTCCAGAGCATGAATCAGAGCAGTGTCAGAGCCTCAGATCTGCATCTCCTGATAAGAGTGCAGTTACCTCTGAGGGAACCAAACACGGTGAAATCCCATTATCCTGCCTCTTGCAAGCCCCTATAACTCACTGGGACCAGCAGTGCTGATTTTAATGCAAATTCTGCTGCAGCACGTGCAGACTGCTGTTTTTTAAATTTTTAAATTTTTTTTAAATCCCACACCCTGGAGCCAAAAGGTGTTGTAGGTTTATTATCTGTTTGTATTGGATGGACCAGCATGGCTATATGTACATACATATGTATGTGAATGTATAAATATGAGTATTTTCTGGAGCACAAGCTGTCTGTGTTAAGCCCTGTTAGACCAGTAAGAGCAGCCTGTGCCACCAGTCCAGGTGCTGGCTGCTCACTCTATGTGTTTTTCCAGTGTATGGTGTCCTTGGAGAAAAAATGGATTCACTTCATTTGACTCTCCAACCATGCTTTTACCTCCAAAACAATCTTAATTTCAAGGCTTAAAATCTTTCCCTTTCAGTTTGCTGTGGGAATCACATGAAGGAGTGAAACCCTTTGTGCCCAGAAGTTCTCTGCCTCTCCCCTGCAGGACTTTTCCATGCCCAGCTCTGTGACAGGCCAGCTCAGTGACAGTTTCCTGCTATTGTTCCACGGGGACAGCTGCTGGCTCCCTCCACAAGGGTCATGTGTGGTCACTGCCTTTTGCATCATTGCCTCTTTTCTCCTGATCCCAGGGCTCCAGCTGTGTTCTGTTCCTGCTGCAGTCCCCATTCTGCACCTGGCCTGAAAAGCCTCAGTGGGATGGAAGGAGGCCTGCACTAGGGCAGTTTATATCCCCTAAAAATGCAGTTTATATCCCCTAAAAACAGACACAACAGTGAAGTTTTGCTAAAATCTGTCTGGATTGCCCCCAAGGGACACGTGGAGCTGTTTAAAAGACATTTATGCCACTGTGGTGGTGGTGGAGGCAGAGAAGGATAATTTTCACCTCAGATTCCTCTTTTGAGGGGCTTGTTTGTTCCTTGGGGTTTTTCTGCACCAGAGACTACCGAAGTTGAGGGGATAAAAAGCACTTCTGTGGTTTTCCATCTGTAGATTTGAGGGAAAATGAGTTCAAATCCACCACCTTGAGCTACATCATCAATCTCACTGCAGAAACATGGAGCCTAGACATTAATAATTAGGAGCTTGCACAATAAAGGACTGGAATATTTCACAAATGACACACCATCTTTGGATGCAGCTGATGCTGTGCAGAGATCTGTGTGAAAGTTCTGTGCAGCCAAGGTGCAGAAGCTTTTGCTCCCATTTTTGCCTCTTGAAGAAGAAGAAAATGGGAAGGAAAAATCAGGTTGCACCCCCAAAGTATTCACTAAAGCTCAAGTATGGGAGTTTTAATGTTTCCCCCTATTAGAAAGTGTTTGTATGTGCTGAAAGAAAATTATGCCAATTAATAGTTATCCTTTCCCAGCTTCCCACGTCTTGAAATCACTCCAGTGCAGCCAAGCTGCTTCCTATCAAACTTCACACAAAAAAGAAAGGATCTGCTGGGCTGTGACTGAACATGAGCAGTGTTACTCCCCAGGGGTTTGTGTCCCTGAGGTTTGAGGGCAGCAGGAAAAGGGCTGTGGGATGACAAATGGAACTCCACAGTTGTTCATTCATGCTCCAGCAAAGCTTTGGTTTGGGTTGTAGATATTTCCCAGCCACGAGGCTGAAATCTCAGCAGCTCTAATGTGAATATTCTTCACCTTTTTTTGTTAATGCAGTTTGGAGTAATTGGAGGGCTGGTGATGTTTTGAGCAATTTATCCACCTGGGAAATGATGACCTTGGATTTATTCAATCAAATATTATCAAGATTAAGAGTGCAAATAGCTGAGCTTGTCAGTCACAAGGAATTGTGTTGCAGCCTGGGCTCAAATCCATCACCTGAAACCAGGGGACTCTGGCAGGATATTCTTCATTCATCAGCAAGAGGCATCACAGCAAGATCATCTCACTGTAATTCATCAATTTATCAGGCTACTCAATTAAGTGGGGGCTGGAGAGAGGATAAAGGGAATGATTCTGTCTGTTGTAATGAATCTTTGACCACCTGAGGACTTTTTTGCTCCTTGCTCTTCTGTGTTTCTGTTGCCTTGAAGGCCTTGTTAAAAGGAAAACATAATCACAGTGGTGGTGGAGAGAGGCTTAAAGAATTAAAAGGATTGATGAATTAGAGCTTTTGCTCTACCTGATTGTCACTGACCTGGGCCTGACAACCACAATCTGCAGAAACTATTGGAATATGTATCCCAATATAACCAGTTAGATGGTGCCTAGGCCAGTTCTGACCTTCGCTGCTTGGCCAGAGGCAGCACTGTGGTGTTTAACCCCAGAGATACCTTGGCTGGCGGCAGAGTGCAGCGGGGCACAAGACAGGACTCCGTTCTCCTCAGGAGAGAGCTTCTGGCGATGGTGGAGAGAAAGGGAATGGATTCTGCTAGAAGGTAGCCAGATGTTTATTCCATGAGTACAGATACGTCTGCACTGGGCCACTGCTGGTAACAGAATAAAGGCCGCATGGTCTCATTCACATTTTAAGCTCAGGACAGGGGAAGGGGAGGGGACAGGTGAGTCACCAACCAGGTGAAGGGGCAGGGTCTCAAGGTACTAGGGTCACCTATCACACGACGCCTTGCTGGTATGTTAGCCTGATTGACAGGGCACACTCAGCGAGGGGCGAGGGGGAAGGGAGAAGGTAAAACAGGATATTGCAACACACCACAACAGAAACCTTGGAGAATCTTGGGTGGACTTATGGAAGAAAATGACTGAAGTGAGACTTTGTGCAGCCTGGAGTAAAGGGATGGACCTGGATCCATCTCAGCTCTGTTCTGTGTCTGTGGTGCAACCCCAAGCTCGTTGGTGAAACATTTGGGAGTGTGGTGCAACCTCTGACTGCTGGGAGGGTCCTGGCTGCCATCAGCTGCCCTGGGACATTGGCAGTGTCATTCTGCTGCTGGCCGATGCCAAAAATCTGGGTTGGTGGTTTCTTTATCAGTGTGGTATTTTAGACATTTGGCCAAGTTCATCCAAACACTGATTTTTCTGCGTGGTTACACCTAAATCTCGAGGTTGTTTCACTGCTTGGGATCTCTGCTCTGTGACACAAAAGCCAACATCTGCGTTGTTTTGTTACAAAATGAGCCTCGGTCTCACCCAATCACCCCATGTTTGTGCCACCCCAACAACTTCTGAACCCGGGCAAGCCTGACTAAGAAACGCCGGGCTGAAGGGCAATGAAGGTTGTGTAAGTTCATGAAAAACAGGCGTGAGGGATAGCCCAGGTACTCACAGAGCCTCGGGGCGGGGTGGAGCTCCAGCTGGATACCAGAGAGTCCTCAGGTGGGAGGGAAGGAGGGAAATCTTCCAGCTGTTCATGGGCTCCACAAACGGGAGCCAGAGCGGGGCCCTTCGCTGCCCTGGCACACCTCGGGCCCGTGGATGCCCATCTCTATTTGCAATAAAACCGATTTTCAGTTTAAATACAGTGGAAGTTTAGGCAAAAGTAGCCCGGAGTGAGGTGTAGCTGCTCGTCTGCTTTCTGCAGAAACACAGCAAAAGGCTTGAGCAAGCCCAAGTGCTCCGGATCAGGAAAGCATTTCCTCCCACCTGGGTTTCTCACGTGTCCTGTTGTTTTCTTTCAACAAAAGCAGAAGAAAGGGAGAGTTCATTTGAATTTAATGCTAAAATATCTCCAAAAAGATGAAGCAAAAGGAACTGTTAGAAAGAGGGATAGGTGGAGATTAAAACCACTTTATTTCTCTCGTTGTCCCTTGCACACTCATTATACATATACATTGCCTGATCATGTGCTAAACAGGAAAATAAATTGTAAAGGAGACAATACAAATCAGGATGAAAGGGGAAATGAAAAAAGAGCCTGAGTCAGGTCTGCTCTGCTTATCTGAGCCGAGGGGGAGCCTGGTGCTCCTGACAGATTTTTTCAGGCAAGATAATGCATTGGGTTGATGACAGTTTATGAGATAGACTTCGAGGGGTATGAAAATTGCTGGTAGGTACTTGAATGGCTCTGACTGCACGGAGTGAATTGGAGTCGAGGCGCAACAATTTCCCTAAAGCTGTGCAGATTAACATAAAAATACCAAGGAAGTCCAATCTTTGAATTTTTATCTGCTTCAGCTCGAGAGAGTCAAATAGGGGCATTACAGAAGTGCCATCCATTTGAATCGATTGTCACCGCAGCTTTTGTGGAAAGGCTGCATCTGGGCTTATTGATAACGTTGTTGAGGTGCTTAGAAACACAAGTGTGTTGGGTTTGTTTTCCCTTTAGTAACTTATTCTTGTTTCTGGCATTTTGTTAAGATATTTTTTAGTTCTGGTCTCCTCTGGAGATCTCTGCTGAGCTGAGCATTGGTAACAGAGATGCTCTGTGCATCTTTTCTCCAAGAGCTTGCCATAAACCTGAATCTGTTTCAAAGCTTTCTTGTAAATTTTAAGGTAATTTTATTTGCTGGAGGAAACACTGACATGAAGGAGAGAATCTAAGAATTGTGATTTACCAACCTTTTAGTGAGGAGGCATAGCTAGGTGCTTTTATTCCTTATTTAAACCATATAAGCTGAAATGTGAGTTTAGTGCCCAGAACCTCCTGTTGGTCTCCATCCTAGCATCACTTCACCCATTTTACTTCTCCTGCTCTGCTGTTCCCTGCCTGCACAAAGATACAAAATCAGCCTCACACATTACAGGAGTAACTTCAGATGTGAAGTTTCAGGTTTGGGGACAAGTGTTGTAGGCTGTAGATGTGTCCTGCTGTCGAAGAAACACGAGGCAAGTTCCACCTACTGAGGGGGCTGTGTCACTGGGAGCCTCGTGCTCCTCTGGTTTCAAAAATTGCTTTTTAGGAGCTGTGGCCAATGACTTCAGCGTTTTGCCTTTGTTCTCATCTTTATAAACAGTTCCTGCACCTAAGGAGGTGGTTGTGAGAATTAGTCACTGGCTTTAGAGCTCTTTGAAGGCTGCAAGTGGTAGATTACAGCTCAGTGTTTATTAATGCCATGGCTTAATGTGATGAGAGCGTTTCCCAGCCCAGCTGGTTGCAGGGGGCTTTGCCTCACTGGTCTCCCCCAGCTGTTCCAGCTGTGCCCCCCATTACCTGGCCCATCTCACCTGATCCATGGGCTGCAGCAGCAGGAGCCTTCCCTCTCCACGCTCCCCCAGCCGGTTCTGCTTCCCCTGGCATCCTGCCACAGCACAAGCCAAGTTTAAATCTGGTTCTGTGTTTTTGGCTTCCTTCCTTCAAAATGTTTTCAATTTTCTTGGCTTTAACCGATCCCAGTGGCATCTTTTTATGATGCACTTTATTCTACTGCTTCAAGTGCAATAACACTCCTAAAGTTCAGTCTATTTTTAATTACCAAAAAAAAAAAAAAAAAAAGGCAGAGCATAGCATTGTTCTGTCACTGGTAGTGGGAGAAAGGGAGGATTTTTCTTCGTCTTTAAATTTGATTGGATTTAAATCTCTATGTATGTAGTGGTTTTTGCTGTAATTGGAAGGGCAAATGGCAGTTTGCTCTTGCACTCTAGGGAGCCAATAGTGGTATTGATTAAACAAAAACATTGCCACGTGTTGGGGGATCTCAGAGTGCCTCAGGCCTGGTGAATGAAGATTTGGACAATGTTATCACTTTCTCTGCTTCCCTCTCTGATGAGGAAGCTGAAGAAACTTTGTAAGGCTGACACTGAGGTAATGCTTGCTGGGACAGCTCCTGACCTGTAGCAGTGCCTGTGCACAGCTGGGTCAAACCCTGCCCACAGCAGCTGCAGGAGAGATTCCCATGTTTGTTCTCCACTCTGCCCCTCTCCCTGAGCTCTGTTTGGCTGCTCTTGCACCCAAAATCCTCCTTGCCTGTGGCTGCTGTGGTGGTGTCAGCCCATGAGTTTCTGCAGTTCCTCTGCAGGCAGGGATTTGTGGGGAGAGAAAAAAGGATGGGAGGAGGACAGTGGCTGTGTTTGGGTTGTGTGAGTGTCCTCTCCTTGACAGGTAGGTTAAAGAAAATGTTTAGCCAAGCGGTTTTTGCCACTTTTCATTTTACTTGCGCATCAGCTCTTCCTTTGCATGAGAATAGAAATTAATTTTGTTTCAAGTTCTAGAAACCTGAAGACATGCTGAATAGGTAGAAGTTTGTTCTATTTATAGGTTGTAGAATTTCTTTGTACAATAAACCAGTTTGTTTTAATTTAAACTATGTATTCAGCATATTTAGCTTAATTTTATTTAACTACAAGTTCAACATGTCTTTTTCATTGTTTTTTAAATTTGTGAAATAAACCCAAAGTACAATGAAAAAGTCAGACTAGTCATTAAGAAACTTCATTTACCATTTTTAACATCAAATGTGTTGACTTGCATAGTTTATTAATTTTTACAGATGCCCAACTGTAAAAATAGGGCAGCTTGGCAGTTCAGGCAAAGGCCTGATTTATGAAGACATATGCCTTTGTTGTTCTCCACAAGCAAAAATAAGCCTTTCATTAAAGAAAAAAAAATCAAAAAATGCAAAGCAAGAGAGTTTAAATCAATCAGAATTGAAGTATTTTGCTCCTGTTTTGCATCAATAAATCCTGCATTAAAGGCAGAAAAGGCAGGATGGTTGAAGAAGGATTGGCAGGCAAGTTAGCAGTAGTGTTCCTCGTGGACTGGTCTCAAGCCTGGTGTTAATGAAGGTATTGACTAATGATAGAGCAGAAATTAATGGGATTTGGAGGTATCATCAAAAAAAGGAAAACCAGGAGATCCCAGGAGAAGAATGACTGACTTTGGGACCATTTGTCTGTAAGCAAATGTGAGTTCTTGTAATGCAAACCCTGAGAGAAAGCTGGGGGTTCTGTGTGGGCATTGGGATGTATTAATCAACCATAGGATAAATCTGATGTCCTGATGATAAAGATTCATCTGGGATCACATTTGTCACCTGAATTATTCCCACTGGTGACAAAGAAATGCGAATGCCACTGCAAGAGGTTTTAGTGAGGCATGGCTGAAAATGCATTCTGCATTCCTTGTCCATAGGAGAGAGATTGATTCCAGCTGGAAAAGGAGCAGCTGAGGGCATCTGCTGGAAATGATCTGGAGAACAGAGAATCTGGCTCCCAAAATGATTAAAGGAACCTGGACGGTGATGTGGTGACAAAAAAAGGCAGAGAGAAATTAGATTCCTCCTCTATAAATACACTGGTGTAAATACCAGAGAGGGAGAAGAGTTATTTAAGTTAAATGACAATTCTGGCACAAGAACAAAAGGCTCAGAAAAAGTTTAGGCTGGAAAAGAGCAGAATAGCTTCAAACCCAGGGAGGTGCTTGAAGAGCCTTCTAATGGGAATTGTGTAAAGGGCTAAAAACCTGATTGCTGTGAAGATGGAGCCTGATAAATGTATTAATGGGATTATGCAATGTGCTTGGCTTCAGTATTAAGGGATCAGACTCTGGATTTCCGGTCCTGCGCTTTTGCAAATACACTTAAGAATCCTGCAGGTATGAAAAAAAAACATGGAAGGTTTACATTTTAAGAAATATTTTCATTCTGATTCAGCTTGCAGTGGATTTTGCTGTTTCAAATGCATTAATAACTGAATTGGGTGAAGTGTGGGAAGGAGGAAGTACCTTCTGAGCTGGGAAAAAGCAGCAGCTGCCACCTGCTTCCTCAGTTTAGTGGTCAGCTTTGGCAGCAGGCCTGTGCTACTTAGATATCTATTTTTTAAAATTTAAAGCCTTTTGTATAGTAAAGTTAGGCCTTGAAATAGATTGTGCTCAAAACACTGACAATTATTTATTGTTATTTATCATTGTAGGGTGCTTTCTAAAAACCTGCAGCACTTAAGGCACACGAGTGTTTATTATCGATCCCGGCGTTCTCGTTATCGATCCCCGTTTTCCCCATTTACAAATAGTCCCCAGATTTCTGGTTGCTTTACTAAATCCCAATAAATAAGACTTTAGTGCCTTTTTGTCAGGAGGCCATGGTTATTTTATCAAAGACAGTGCCAGGCTGTTTTAGCACGGTGTAACTTAGATTTCATGGGCACTTTGTGCTCAGGATTTCCGTGCTTTTTATGTTCTGATTCAGCTCAGTTCTCCAGTGTTGTGTGCCATTGTCGTCCCCATCCTCTGTCCTTAGGGATATTCTGCCTGGACGTCTCTGTGATTCCAGAGGGACACTGGAAATTTGGGATGTCTGTGGTTATAGGAGAATTTCAGAGGCACTTTCAGACGTGGCTGTGGGATGTCAGAGCTCACCATCCCTTCACCCCTGTGCTCTCCTCACTCAGCAGCAGCATCTCTATTCAGCCTGGGGGCTTGACCCTCACTATCTCCCATCTCCAGCGTGTTCTCCTCACTGCCCACGTGTGCTTCTTATTCACTTTCTCCATTCAGGATGTAAATGGCAGATGGTTTTTCTTTTTTGGTTTCAAGGTCTTCTCATCGGAGCCTTTCAGCCATTCAGCCTCTCAAACTAGCTCGCTTAATTACCTCAACTTTTTGAAACTGAAAACCTCGCAGACCTGCTTTTATTTTGCTTAAACTGAGTCAATGTGTGGAAAACAGGCTTGAATTGAGTGATCACAAGTGGCTTTTATTCCAGCATCCTCACTATTTGCCAAAAGCCTCCCTCAGAATCACCTCTGGTTTGCTCAGTGCCTGTTTTGTTCTGAGGTCTGCTGGCTCTTATATCCCAGATTTACAGGGCCCCACTGTTGGTGTTTGTTCTTCTTTCTATATCTGCAATTTAAGACTCCCTTATCAGCCAGTTCCTCCGAGTATTTCTTTTTCTCTCTAGCCATTTTTAAAAGCTCTCTGCACACATCCAAACCCAGTGGTGGGGTCTCCAGTGGACCTCTAGCACAATCCCAGCAGACAGGCTTTTACAGCCTTCTCCCACAGTGACTCTAATCCACAACGATCGTTTTATGCCTGCTATCACTTTGGATTTTTAGCAAACACAGATGATTCACTCAGCTCACAGAAAGAACTGTGGAACAATGTCCCAAAAGATTATTTCAGTGGAGTTTGGGGAGTGGATTTGGGGTGACCATGGGTAGTGTGCAGGCTGGAGGTCTGATTTTGAGGGTGGGTGTTTTCCCCAGCCACCTGCAGAAGGATTTCCCAGCTGCCTTTACTACAGGATGATGATAATTTCTAACAGATTGTTTTCCTGACAGGGAAGAATTATCCCTGGTTTACATTTTGGGAGAAATGGAACAGCTGGCTCAAACACACAGGTCTGTGTGAGCAGAGCCTGTGCTCCCCCAGTTGTCTCAAGGATTCTCAGCAATCTGGCAGCCTTGTCAAGGCCCCTCAAATTGGGTGGACTCGAGGGTGAGCTGAAATGCTGGAGCATCACAGCCTCGAGTCTGGTGCAACAAAGCTCATGCTGAAAACGATGCTTTTGTACTTTACCCAACTGCTTGGTTTGCAGTCACTTTTAATTTAAGTTTAGACAGTGCTGAGTGCTTAATTAAAACAAAAAAGTGCTTTTGGTAGACAAGAGTGTAATGGCCGAGCTATGCCACAGTTACAATGTGTAGGTGTTTGGGGATTGTGTTATAGACAAGCAAAATGATTGTTTCTTTTTAACTTCTGTTTAAACACAGTTCAAGTGATGGAATATTTAGTAGAGCAGAATAAGCTGATGCCTGCCAGCTCTTTCATACCAGTGGTTACCAGATGTGCCTGTATTTAGAACCCCACCATCTGTTCCAGGGTGGAGGTTGGGGCTGGTGTAGGTATTTGGATGTTCTTCTTCCTTGGGTATCTCTGGAAAACTTCAAAGCATCTGTGCTGAGGGGAAGCATGGTTAGCTGCAATTCTCCAGGAATTCAAGGGAATTTTCCAGAAATGCAGCTGATTCCTGAGTGCAGCAGGGTTTGGAGGGGGAAGGAGCCTTGAGGAGAGAGGCAGTGCTGGTATTTTGTGCCATTGCTCAGCCACTGCCAAGATCCAGTTGGAGTTTTGTTTGGCTGTCACCAGGCTGGGCTGCTGCCTCCTGCTCTGGATTCCATCTTTCCTAAGAGTCCATGCAATTTCCAGGAGTATTGCAAGATGGAAGTTTCTTAATGGGATTTTAAGAATTATTTCTGTAGGTAAGTTCTATTTAGATAATTTCTTTTGATGCTGGATTGGTGTAGAATTACTGTGAGCTGTTACAGAGCAAGGGGAGGGAGATCTGCTCTACCTTTACCCTCTCCCACCACGTCCAGCTCCCCCAAAACCAGGAGTGATCCATCACACTGAAATTAAGTTTTGGTAATTTTGGGGATGGGGAAAAACATATTTTAATCAACAAACTACTTGTGAAAAATACTCACCTAGTACTGGTAGCAGCCTTTGGTTGACAGTGATCTGGGAAGGAGGGAAAGCTACACGTGTCTGAATCCATCCAGAATCTCATGGTTTATTTGTCACCACTGTCTTCATCCATCAGAACTTAAAGAATTGTTGCTGAAATAGGAAAATGAGCCTTTTAGAAAGCTGAAGAAAAGATCTTCAAAACCATTCATAACCATTCAGAGTGGTTATGAATGGTTTTATGAAAAAGGCACTGTGGTAATAGGGTTAGAACAAGATTTTTAAGGTCCCTTCCAACCCATATCACTATGTGATTCTGTGATAATACAATCATTTAATTAATTTATCTAGAATGTTTGTCCCTAATCAAGCATGTGGCAGTACAATTTGACATACTCAGAGTGTGACCCATAATATCCCACCCAAACAAAAGCTTCTACTCCAGTTCTTGCCCAATGATTCTTCTTTTACAAAGCCAGGTAAAATAAATCCAGTAGCTGTGCCCTCATTAACAAGGGAACAGGCATTTCTTTTCCTCATCCCATTTAAGCACCAGGCAGTGTCCTCCAGCATCTTGCCAAAAGCTTCCACTACTTTTATAAGCTTATTTTCTTTTGCTGTCAGGAGCTGGTTCCTGTGTGCAGGATGCTGCCAGTTCATTGTGTTTGCTCTTTGGATCCCAGCTGGGGCTGCGCCGGGCCCAAAGCAGAATTAGGATTTGGGAGGGAAGGGTCTGTGTGTCCCTTCCTGTGCTGACTTTTCCTTTCCTGCTCCTGCCAGGAGATCCTGCTCCTGGGTGTTTCATTTCACGTCCCAGCCCTTGCCACGCTTTATGGCCAGCAGTGGGGTGCATTTCACAATACTCCTCGTGCCCATGGGGTCTTCAAAGGGCTTTATTTAACTGTACTGAGATGCCTTTACCTACCACTGAAATGCAGCTACTTAAGCTGCAAAGCCTGGCAGCTGCTCCAACAGCAGGAGCGCGACCAGGCCACTGCTTTTTTGTCATAAAGGAAGGGAAGAAAAGAAAAATTCCATATCCATTAAAAAACTGCAGGGAAAATGTAAATTGTCAGAATATAATTACCTAAACTGGAGTTTGGCCAGCATTCCAGATTAACAGTTCCTCCCGTGAAGCCCTGGGATACCTGATGGCCAAAAGCAGTCGGAGTCTCAGCAGGATTAAAAACTGAGCTTTGCTGTGGAGTTGCTCCGTAGTGGCTGAGAGATGCAGATAATCTATTTAGCACCTACAGCACCCTGGGGCTAAAAAGTGGCTGAATCCTCTGAAATCCGATAGGAGTGTCTGAGGTTAAGAGTGCGGTCTGAAAACATTCCATGGAACTTGTAAAACCCGCAGATGGTCCGACCTTGGTGCCGTCTGCTGTGGAAAAGGAGGAGAAAGAGATTAAAAAAGATGTACCAGAAAGATTGCAGCAGGGAAAAGATGGAAGCTCAGGGTCCTCCCTGCCACCGTTGTTCCATGTTTTTCTGGGGTTCATTTCAGGCCATGGAAGTGTGCCATGGAAATGTGCATTAGCTGGCTCTGAAACTCCTGAATACCTGCCTGCAGTGACTCAATGGAATTTAGAGCAGATTGGAGACGCCGGGATTCAAGCCATGCTCAGGAGGAAGTGGGGTGAGGAAGAGGGAATGTGGAGGGGGAAAGGAAAAGAGGGGAAGTGGGGACCATTTACATGGAGAGGACACAAAGGTGTGATGGCATTCACTGTGTTCAGCTGCAGCTGCCAAGTGCAGAGTAACTTGAAAGGCAATGAATATAAGGGAGGTTCCCAGCCTGAAATGATACAGAGGTGTCTAAAGAAGTCATTCTGTCAGCAAATCCCACTCTGGTTTGGGTTGGAGGGGACCTTGAAGCTCCTCCAGTGCCACCCCCTGCCATGGGCAAGGACAGCTTCCACCACCCCAGGTTGCTCCAAGCCCCATCTCCAACCTGGCCTTGGACATTTCTAGGGATGGGGCAGCCACAGCTTCTCTGGGAATTCTATTCCAGGGCCTCACCACCCTCACAGGGAAGAATTTATTCCTAAAGGTTGAACAGAAGGCCAAGATCTAAACTGTGGCTGCTTTTTAGGTGGCTTTGCTTTACATTTGCACGTTTCCCTACAGTAGGATTAGTGTTTTTAGTCCTTCACCCTGTCAGCTTCAACTCAAGGTCACCATGGAGTTTCCAAGTCTCTAACAGGATTGGCAGTGTGAATTGAGTCTGTGCCTTTGGGAAAACAGGTTTGGAAGCTGATAGGAGTGAACGGCTTTTCCTTGCCAGGAAAGTGCTGAGCAACTTTATCAGCAACTTATTTTCTTGTTTAAATAATTATTAATCATAGATTATAGACCCTGCCCTTTAGGATCCATTTCTGATGTGGAAATTTTACATGTATATGAGAAATAAAAGCCCAGATGGCAGAAAAGGTGGGAAATGAGGGTATTTGAATACAGTAGTTTTTCTTTTGGGATAAGCAGAAGGCAAAGGAGCAGTGGATTTTTCACTTGGTAGAAGGGAAGCTAAAAACTTCTCTTTAAAACCAATTCCTGTAAGAGGAAGAAGGGGAAACACACAGAGAAAGGGGATTAAATCTGAAGGTGTTTCTGTCAGTATAATCTGTAATAGCCTTGATAGTGCTTCCTGAAAGGAAGACTTGCCACACCGACTACTGATCCTGACAGCTTTTCTTTTGGGAGCTGGGAGAGGAATTGTTCTCCTGAGTTATCCCTGAAGTGATTCTCCACTGGTGTTTCCTCCTCAGTGAGGACCTGAAGGGAATAAGGGAATGATTGTCCCCCTATTTCTTCCTGCAGAGCTCCAAGCAGATCAGGGTGGAATACAAAACCCCCGAGCCATGGCACGGTGGGAACAGATGTGTGTGGTAGGACAACGTGGGTGTGTTCAGTGATTTGAATGTTAATTTAGCCTTTCTACTGTGCCACAGTCATAGTCTTTTTTAAATTTTTGTCCTGATAAAATATAAAAATGATTGTTTCTCCTTTGAACCTGCAGTACCTATTCCTGCCTTTCGGTACAGTGTGTTCCCTGTGGCAAGATTGGATTTTTTATTGTTTATCAAAGGGCAGACCTGTGCCCCCGCCTCACCCCTCGCTGGTTTTTCATCTCAGAATAAAAGTTAGTTTCTCCTTGCATTCTTTACACATGTGTAAATGACTGTTAAAAAGTGCAGAGTGATGGAAAAGTGGTTTTTCGCTGCTTTGAAGTGCTCATGTTTTATTAAAGCTGAGATTCTTGGAGCTTTTTGGCCAGAAACACACAACCCTCTTTACTCCTGGAGATAAACCCCATTGAAAAACTCTCTAATTCCCCCAAAGTTGTCATATTGTGTGTTTTGGTGTGGGATTTGATTGCCATAGATACAAATGCCTTTCATGGAGCTCCTAATACATAAAATTAGAATGCATAAACAGAGGACTGGACCCGTGTGATGTGATTTGGTTGTGAGAAGATGCTGGCACTGTTACTTGCCTTTCCCCTTCCTCCTTTATTTCTTCATTGCTTTTTTCCCCCTCTTTTGCTTCAGTTACCATCTGTTGCATGCTATGTTTGGTACTCGCTTATTTTTTCATGGCTTCTGTGACTTCACAACGTTTAACCACTGACGCTGTTCACGCCAACCCTCCAGCGTGGATCTGGATGTTATTTTGTAACAAACTCCAAACCATAGTGATATTTTAGTATCTGCTGCTCAGTTTCCCACAATACAGTTGTTTTCCAAACCCCTTTTACCAGGAGGCACCTGGACGTCTCTCAGCGGTCCAGTGGCAACCATTGTGTCCACATCACTATAGGGCTGAGGCATGATGGAGCTCCATGGCGGCATCCTCACAGAGTTCTTGGGGGATACAAAGCACTGCATGGACTGTCTGAGCTCCAGGGGGACACTCTGACAGGGTTTTAGGGGACACACAGAGCTGCTTGCTCACAGGGCCGAGCTGCGGCTGCCCCTTGGAGGCAGCATCGCCCCCTGCCAACATGGCGGCTCCTCCATGAGGGGAGCGGAGGGTGTGAGGGACGGGGGGGCGCGCCCGCCTTTTCGGCGGGAAAACGCTCCCGGGCTCAATGCGCGTGCGCAGTGGCGAGAGCCGAGCTGAGGGAAGCTTCGGCTGTTCCCGGCAGATTCCGGAGACGAGAGTCTCGCTGCTCCCCGCCCTCATCCCTTCGGGTATCTCCGCCCCCGCTTCGCCTATCTCCGCCCCCGCTTCGGCTATCGCCGCCTCTCTTCGTTAAGTTCCGCCGCCACTTCGGCAACTTCCGCCGGTTCGGTCGGAAATGGCCGAAGACGTGCGAGACCCAGCGGTTTAAGGGGAGAAGACCGGCCGGCTTCTCGGAATAAACCAACTGTGTCCGGCCCGTGGGGGGGGGGAGCAGGGGAGGGCGGACGGAGCGGGAAGACGAGGCAGCGGCTATGGCTCCCCCCCCAGCCACTCGCGGCTCCGCCGGGAGGGCGAAGTGAGGGCGCCGAGAGGTAGGAGCGGACCGTACCACGCGCGGGGAGAGGGGGAGGAAGGTGGGAGAGCGGTAACACCCCCCCCCCCGGAACCCCCCCCGCGGCAGCCCGTGGGGCCGGGTAAGGCGGGAATGGTACAGTCCGGGGGAAGCCCCCTGGAGCGGCGGCGTGGGGGGGCTCGGCTGGGGCGTCCCTGAGGGGCTGGAGGGGGGCGCGGGGTCCCTGAGGGCCGGGGGAGCTCTGAGCGTGGGTCCCTCAGGGCTGGGGGGACTGCGAGAGGGGTCCCTCAAGGCAGGGCGAGCCGTGAGCGGGGATCCCTTAGCGGTGGAGGGAGCTGTGAGCGGGGATCCTTCAGGGGTGGAGGGGCTGTGAGCGAGGATCCGTCAGGGCTGGGGGGGCTATGAGCGAGGATCCGTCAGGGAGAGGTTCCTGAGAGCTGGGGGTGTGTGAGCGGGGTCCCTCAGGAATGGGGGTTTGTGAGGGGATCCCTCAGGGATGGACGTTTGTGAGAGGGTCCCTCAGGGATGGAGGTTTGTGAGGGGGTAGCTCAGGGCTGGGGGCACGGTGGGGTGAGGTTCCTGAGAGCTGGGGGGTCTGTGAGGGGGGTCCGTCAGGGATGGGGGTTTGTGAGGGGGGTCCCTCAGGGCTGGGGGTGTGTGAGGGAGTCGCTCAGGAATGGAGGTTTGTGAGGGGGTGCCTCAGGGATGGGGGTTTGTGAGGGGGTCCCTCAGGAATGGAGGTTTGTGAGGGGGTGCCTCAGGGTTGGGGGTTTGTCAGGGGGTCCCTCAGGAATGGGGGTTTGTGAGGGGGTGCCTCAGGAATGGAGGTTTGTGAGGGGAGTCCCTCAGATATGGAGGTCTATGAGGGGGTCCCTCAGGGCTGGGGGCACGGTACGGGAGCTCCATCAGCGCTGGGGGTTCCTTTAGGGCTGGTGAGGCTGTGAGGAGAGTCCCTCACCTCACGGCATGAGAAGCATTGTGGGGATGTCACACTGCAAGGGGGGACCCCCGCAAGGCTGGGAGAGCTCCCCATGGCTGGTGGGCTGTGAGAGTCCCTCACAGCACGAGGGGCGCTGTGGGGGTCTCACAGAGTGAGGGACACTGTGGAGGGCTCCCCACAAGCCTGGGGACCCTCATGGCAGGAGGGCTGTGGTGCTCAGGTGCTGCTGACAGGCTCCAGCCTTCCTGCCCGTCCTCCTGCATCCAGCAAGGATCCTGAGACCTTCTTGTCCCGTCTGTGGATCCCCAGCGTTTCAGGGACCGTCACGTCCACCCTGGCCAGTGCAGCCCCATTTCTCCCACTCTGAGTTGTGCTCCCTGTGGTTCTTGCTGGGGTTCTGCCTTGTGAGCTGGTGAGGACAGCAAGGACGAGGCTGCCCTCGCTCTGGCCTTCCTAGCGTGGCTGGTATTGCGCTCCTGTGAGTTATTTACTAAAGCTGAGGTCTGTGTTATTATTTTTTCCCACATGAGGTCCCTTCCTGCTCAAAAAACATTGGGGTCTTTACCAAAAATTTTACCTGTGTGGTGATAACAACTTAATGCTGACAGGCTAATACCCCGTTACAGTGGTCCAAACCTAAACAATTTGGAGCCTGAAGGGGCTGGAAATGGTTCAAATGGCATTAAGGACTCACAGAGATGCTGAGAAGCACTTTAGATAAGCTGTTCTGTTGCTGTGTGTGTGTTAAAATCCAAGCACTGACCACTTTCTGACCTCTTGTTGCTTTTATGTGAGTCTGATGGACCGCGTGCGTTGATACCGTGATATGATAACTTGAAAGTGCCTGGGTTTCTTGTGCTGCCAGCCTCACATGTGTGTGAAGAAGATTAAGTAACTTTGTTTCCTGAGAGGAGTGTCACATGCAGGTGATTATCTGAGATATTTCTGTTCTCATGGAGAAATCTCTGATATCCGAGATAGTAACATCTTGGAACGTGGGTTGGCGGGTTTTATCAAGTACTGAGTAATCTTAAACTCGTTTCTATGCAGAAATAGCAGCAGAAATGAACCACAGTCTGATTATGTGGTGATGGGGAGAGAGATTCATCTCCCCCTGACAAATCCCTTAACTTCACTTTCCATCTGAGAGCCCAGTTGTTATCATGCAGTGTTATCTGTGCCCACTCAGGCCTTTGGGATGCCTCTGCTTTTCCATTTCTCCTTCCAGAAATGGAACTTTGCATGGGTTCAGCTGGGTGTTCAGGGATTCTGGAGCTGGGATAATTGCCTGCCTTCATTGAGCAGATTTTTCCGGCAGCTCAGCTGTGGTTACAGACACTTCTTGAACTTCTTGATGTTGTGTTGCAGAAGGGAAGTCCAGAGCAGTTTTCTGGAATCCTCTGATTTTTCAAGTGGGGACTGTTAGCTCTCGTGTTTGTTTACACGTGAGGATGGATTTTGGCAGTTGTCAAGTCAGAGCAAAAACAGCAAATGCTGGGAACAAGTAAAACATGATTGTTGAATCGCCTTCACTTAGGCTGGGTCTCAACAATTTGGAGGTTTGTTTGTGTGCTGTTCAGATGTCCTGGGAAAGATGATATCATCATCATCATCATCATCATCATCATCATCATCTTCCCTTGAATATTTGTGCATCTCTGGGACTGTTTAGCTGATGAGTTGATGTTGTTGATGCATTCCCAAGTTTTGTTTGCTTATGGGGAGCCAGAGCCCTTCCTGAGCCTGCTTCCCACAGCTATTAATTCTTGAAATGCCACGACACCTTCAGCTTAAGTTTTTAGTGTCTCTCCCCTTCTGGCTGTGTATATTTTGTGTGTATTTGTTGTTTTTCCCTTCCAGTCTCCACTGCCTGATTTTTTCTCCTTGCTCTTTGACTCCTGTCACCTCTCCCAGTTGCCTTGCCTGTTTTCCCAGGGCATTTCTCCTGCTGCCCACAGTCATGTTTTCACCAGGCTGGGAACTGCAGCTCACCACAGCTGTTACCTGTTTGATGCCAAGATCACGGCGCCCTTTGTGAATTGCTTCCTGCTCCAGAGACAATTCTTCTGCTTTGGAGACCCCACAGGAGCAGTGAACTGGAAGGGACCTCATGGTCATTGGCTCCTGTCTCATCACCAGAGATTTTTCCTGCAATCTGTGCTGAATACCTTTATTTTTTGAGAAGGAGCAGACTGTGAACATTTTGAAGCAGCTCCTAACACTGGGATTTTAACTCAGGGTGGAGTATTTGGTCTTACTCTTAGTAAGCAAAACCTCCAACAAGCAAAATAAGCAGAATTTTCTTCTCAGGGAACACCTGAAAGTGCTGCTCACTGGGGTTTGTCGTGCTTCAGTTTGGCTTTTGCAGCTCAGCACATGCAAATCGTGGTGGTGGATGCTGCCAGAGAGGAGGTGCAAAGCCAGTTTGAGGTTTTGGGGTTTCTTTAGGAAGGATAAAGGCAGAACAATGTGCAGCTCATCGATGCCGGGGTAGGAAGCCTGGCCCACCAGGTAAATTGATGTTATTGCAGCACTTGCAGGGCCAGGTTTGAAGTGCAAATTGAAATCCCGTTTCTGTGCAGTCATTGCTGTTTGTTAATTGGTGCCTGTTACCAGTTTAGAGCTCTGACTAATCCATGTGGGATGAAAGAGGGCAGGTTTGGGTTGGATTTTAGGAAAGAATTCTTTGCTGGGAGGGTGGTGAGGCCTTGGCACAGAATTCCCAGAGGAGCTGTGGCTGCCCCTGGATCCCTGGAAGTGTCCAAGGCCAGGCTTGGATCCACCTGGGATGGTGGAAAATGTCCCTGCCCATGGCAGGGGGTGGATTGGGATGAGCTTTAAGGTTCCTCCCAACCCAAACCATTCTGGGATTTGATGATCTGTCCCTGCTAATTGTGGTAAATGGATAATGGTTTCTCAGGGCTATGTTGACATAACCAATCACACTACAAATGATCTGTTCCTCAAGGGTAAAATTGAGTGAAATACAGAACATTGACACTAATAAATCAATCACATCAATCCTGTATGGGTTTTTGTTTTTGTGTGGGACAGAACCCTGAACCTCCAAACCAGCAGTTCATCTGTAGCCACTGATGGACACAAAGACTATTTTAAAGCAAATATTCTTAATGAGTCTCAGATTTTCTGCTCTTACACTCAGCTTCCTAAATGACTGGAATTTTGTTGCCTGGAGTCTGTGTTTGCTCTGCTGTCCTCTGCCCTCCCCTTTCCCTGTGAATTTTGATGCATTAAGGAAATGTGCCACTTTTCTAATGCAAATGTCTGCCTGTGAGTGGTACCAGAACACGGGATTAACCCATGGATTCTAAGAAACACTTTCAAGTTTCTTCTAACAGGAAATGTTAAGAACATTCCCCAGTGCAAAAGTAACATTTTTATTCCCCTGCTTTGCACAGTGCCCAGCTGCTTGGTCCTTTACCTGTCTTGTCTCATGAAATGCTTTCTTTTATGGTTCAAAATACTTCCAGGTACCTTCTCACGTGACTTTAATCTGAGGACAGTGACAGTGACAGTGCAGGCAGCCTGAGGTTTGTTTTCCTTCCTGTTGTGTTTTGGTATACCAACATTGCCTGAAGTGTGGGCTCCAGCATCTGCCTCAGGATGATGTTGTTTGATAATCTCTGTTTTCCTGTTCAGTGTAACAAAGTCATCTCAGATCTGTGCTGGGATATTTGGCATCCATGGATTCACCTGGAAGTGAGTTTTATTTGTTTTAAGGCCACAGTGCCACAGAGCAGGAAGTGCATTGCTCTGCCCATGCATTGCCTTCCTCAGGGAACACTTCTTGACATTTTTATTCCCCTGCTTTGCACAGTGCCCAGCTGCTTGGTCCTTTACCTGTCTTGTCTCATGAAATGCTTTCTTTTATGGTTCAAAATACTTCCAGGTACCTTCTCACGTGACTTTAATCTGAGGGACAGTGACAGTGACAGTGCAGGCAGCCTGAGGTTTGTTTTCCTTCCTGCTGTGTTTTGGTACCAGCCTTGCCTCAAGTGTGGGCTCCAACATCTGCCTCAGGATGATGTTGTTTGATAATCTCTGTTTTCCTGTTCAGTGTAACAAAGTCATCTCAGATCTGTGCTGGGATATTTGGCATCCATGGATTCACCTGGAAGTGAGTTCTGTTTGTTAAATGCCACAGTGCCACAGAGCAGGAAGTGCATTGCTCTGCCCATGCATTGCCTTCCTCAGGGAACACTTCTTGACAGGTTGGGTGCTTTGTAAATCCAGACAAAGAAATGATGAATTCAAATTTGGACGCTTAATTTGAAAATTGGCTTCTCTGCTTATAAAAACAATACAATCAAAACCATCCACCATCCTCCATTACTGTCCCATCAGCACATCTCCATTTCCAACCTTTGGGGCCTGCATTTGATGGAGCTGAGCACGTCAGTGAACGTGGGAAAAGCTCCTTTACCTTCCCCCTGATGCAGCTCCTCCGCACCGTGCGTAACGCGGGAGCGCCCGGGCTGCGATCCGTGCGCGTTCTCAGCGCTTCTATTACGGGCACGAGGAAGTCATTATGCTGCAGCTCTGCTCCGTGGAGGCACTCAGTGGGAAGTGGTGCGTTCTGGGTTGTGTTGGTGGGGTGGGGAGTGGAGGATATGCTGGGGAGTGCTGCTGACACGCAGATGATGCCTGGAAAAGGTTGGCGGGGAAGCGTTGGAGCTTGTGATGAGGAGAAGCTGCCAAACAAGTGGGGAGCCTCAGAGTTGAGAGCAGAGCCTAAATATATAAAGAAATGCTGTGAGCTTCTTTCTGAGGGGTCTGGAAGGTCTAAGCAGAGCAGTCCCGAATTCCCTCTCTGTTTGCAGGGTTGGAAACCTTTGATATAAGCTGGATCAACCTGGGATGGTGGAAAGTGTCCCTGCTCATGGCAGGGGGTGGAATGGGATGAGCTTTAAGGTCCCTCCCAACCCAAACCATCACACATCAAAGCTGGGATGTGTGACCAGAAGGTGGGCAGAAGTCAGAACAGTACGATCTTATCTTCCTCATTAGAGGTAATTTGCTGATCATTTGATACAGGAGCCCGTTGACTCCCAGAAATGCATTGTACATCTAATAATACATGTCAGGGAATAGGTTAGCATGGTTCTCAGATAATTAATAAAGATAGCACTTCCATAGCAAATAGGAAGGAAAAAAAGCCAACCCGTGCATTGTTTAGCTGAGATATTTCTTTCCTTAGGCATCTCTCCTGGGAAGACCTTGGTGCTTCTAAATGAATCTGCCGCCTACCTTGTGTGCCATCATTTGAATGTGGGCATTGAGGAGGAGCCAGCTATTGGAAAAGCAGCCAGAGATGGATGCCCTGGAAAGGTGCCACTAATTCCTGTGGCAGCTGACAATTAGCTGTTAAGCCTTGCCTTGCAAAGTTCTCAAGGGTGCATCCCGAAACAAAAACAAGGACCTGGAGAAAGGGGAGAGCTGTCCTTGTACCGATCTTGTGGGGTGGTTGTTAAAAGCAGGAGGTGGAGCTGATTCTGAGGTTGTTCCTTTCCAGCAGAGCAGGTCAGATTTGCTGGACCCAAAAGCATCTTGGTTTGTTTTGCTGCTGGGCTCTGTGATAGTCCACAAACTTCTTACACTCCTTACCTTTAAAACAGGTTTGAGGCTGCCGTTCTTCACAGGGAAAGCTGTAAATTAGTAACATCTTCAAAGTGTCATTGTTGATGTGAATCCGAGCATTTTTAACAAAAATCAAGATGTAATAAAAAAAGATTCAAAGAAATCCTGCAGTTGGTTTCTTGCATTTGCCTCCAGGGTTTTCTGCCTCTGTTTTCACCTTGTGGCAGTGATGAATAGCAGGAAGCCTTTTGCCAGAGTCTCAAGGGTGTAGTTAGTGAGGAGTAAGGATTGAGCTGGAGCTGGCAGGTACCTCAAGGATTTTGTACACAACTGATCTCCCTCCATCCCTCAGGGATCAGCCCTGCCCTTTCTCTGGAAATGACTTTGTTGGGACAGTGATGATTTTGATTAGAAAGGCCAAGCTACAGAATTATAAACGAGATGTTGGGGAAGTTTTGGTGTGCGCTGGGCGTTTCACTGAGCTCGTGTTCCAGGTGCCGTTGCTCAGGTGGCAGTGCCAGGAGCATCTCCATGGGCAGCTGAGAGCAGCATGAGCCAGGCTCTGCCCTGACCCTGTCTCTGTGTGATTCCTTTGCCTTGGAAGGAGTGACTGGAATGTGCAGACAGATCCGGCTCCTGTTTCCGTGCCCGTCTCTGATCTCGGCTGCGTGCGCTGACACGCGAGCCCCGGTCCCAGAGCTCTCCCTGGGACACACAGGGGCAGCTGCCTGACAAATGCACTGGAGCAAGTGTTAGAGAAAGAACCAAAGTGAATTTCCTCGCCTCCAAACCGATTAAAGCAGGAGCAGTGTTGGGAATGCTTCTTGTGAGCTCGGTGTTCCTGTGCAGGGGAGTCTCACTTGGGCACTTTGCTGTCCCTGTACCTATTCTTAGCCTGGTTACCAAAAGCTGTTGTGTGTGCATCAAGAGATCTCCCTGTTCAGGCTGTTTGTGTGTTTATGTGGAGTCTTTTGAGGAGAGAGGGAATTATATCCAAGCTTTTCTGTCACCTCCTCCTCCTCCTGCTCAGGATATACAGGTTAAGGTTTCCATAGTATCTGCGTGTATGGCAGAGTGCCTGTGAGGCAGGGAAGCACTGCCTGGTACTTGTTGACACTGACCTTCAAATTTAAAATTTGTGGCATGGGTGAGCTGATTTCACAGGCTGCTGCTTGAAGGGGTGGCCTTGGTCCCTCTCCCTCTCTCAGCTCTGCAGTCCCTGTCTGAAAAATCCCAGTTTGAAAATCCAACAGCAAACTGCTTGAGGGATTTTTGGTAGGAGATGGGGAGTCCCCTTAGTGGCAGGGAGCACAAGGCAAGGGCTGGTTTCATGCTGGAGTGTCCCTGGAGGAGGATCAGAGAATAGTTTAGATTGGAAAAGCACTTGGAGATCACGGAGTCCAACCATCCCTCACCACTGCCCCGTGTCCCCAAGTGCCACATCCACGGGGCTTTTAAATCCCTGCAGGGATGGAGACTCCACCCCTGCCCTGGGCAGCTGTGCCAGGGCTGGACAGCCCTTTAAGTGAAGAAATTCCTTATTATCCAACCTGAGCCTGCCCTGGCCATTCCTCTCATCCTGTCCCTGTTCCTGGGAGCAGGGCCTGATCCTACCTGCCTTCCCCATCCCATCAGGGAATTCCAGAGAGGGAAAAGTTCCCCCAGAGCCTCCTTTTCTCCAGGCTGAGCCCCTTTCCCAGCTCCCTCAGCCCCTCCTGGTGCTCCAGCCCCTTCCCCAGCTCCATCCCTTTCCCTGGGCAGTGTCCTTGTCCCAGAAGTGTCCCCAGCACTGGAGGTGCCCCAGTAATGCCAGTACATGGGATGGGCACTGCCCTGGCCCTGCTGCCACCCCGGATCTGGGCCAGCTCAGATGCCACCATCCTCTCTGCCTGCCTTGGGCACAGCTGGGCTCATGGCCACCTGCCTGTGGGACACCTCCCCCAGGTCCTTTGTCCACCCAGCACCTTTCCAGCCCCTTTCCCTGACAGTCACAGGAATGCCAGGTGAGAAATGGGCAGTGGGACAGAGCCACAGCCACTGAGCTGTGTCAGGGAGCTGCCCCAGCACCCTTCTGTCCTCCCTGCAGCCCCAGGTGTGCTCCCTTCATCCTCCTGCACCTTTTCTGTCCTCCCTGCAGCCCCAGGTGTGCTCCCTTTGTCCCTCCTGCACCTTTTCTGTTCCTGCAGCCCCAGGTGTGCTCCCTTCATCCTTCTGTCCCTTTTCTGTTCCTGCAGCCCCAGGTGTGCTCCCTTCATCCTCCTGCCCCTTTTCTGTCCTCCCTGCAGCCCCAGGTGTGCTCCCTTTGTCCTCCTGCACCTTTTCTGTTCCTGCAGCCCCAGGTGTGCTCCCTTCATCCTCCTGCACCTTTTCTGTTCCTGCAGCCCCAGGTGTGCTCCCTTTGTCCCTCCTGCACCTTTTCTGTTCCTGCAGCCCCAGGTGTGCTCCCTTCATCCTCCTGCACCTTTTCTGTTCCTGCAGCCCCAGGTGTGCTCCCTTCATCCTTCTGTCCCTTTTCTGTCCCTGCAGCCCCAGGTGTGCTCCCTTCATCCTTCTCCACCTTTTCTGTCCTCCCTGCAGCCCCAGGTGTGCTCCCTTTGTCCTCCTGCACCTTTTCTGTTCCTGCAGCCCCAGGTGTGCTCCCTTCATCCTCCTGCACCTTTTCTGTTCCTGCAGCCCCAGGTGTGCTCCCTTTGTCCCTCCTGCACCTTTTCTGTTCCTGCAGCCCCAGGTGTGCTCCCTTTGTCCTCCTGCACCTTTTCTGTTCCCTGCAGCCCCAGGTGTGCTCCTTTGGCCTTCTGTCCTCCCTGCAGCCCCAGGTGTGCTCCCTTCATCCCTCCTGCACCTTTTCTGTTCCTGCAGCCCCAGGTGTGCTCCCTTTGTCCTGCACCTTTTCTGTCCTTCCTGCAGCCCCAGGTGTGCTCCCTTTGTCCTCCTGCACCTTTTCTGTTCCTGCAGCCCCAGGTGTGCTCCCTTCATCCTCCTGCACCTTTTCTGTTCCTGCAGCCCCAGGTGTGCTCCCTTCATCCTCCTGCACCTTTTCTGTTCCTGCAGCCCCAGGTGTGCTCCCTTTGTCCTCCTGCACCTTTTCTGTTCCTGCAGCCCCAGGTGTGCTCCCTTCGTCCTCCTGCACCTTTTCTGTTCCTGCAGCCCCAGGTGTGCTCCCTTCATCCTTCTGCACCTTTTCTGTTCCTGCAGCCCCAGGTGTGCTCCCTTCATCCTCCTGCACCTTTTCTGTCCTCCCTGCAGCCCCAGGTGTGCTCCCTTTGTCCCTCCTGCACCTTTTCTGTTCCCTGCAGCCCCAGGTGTGCTCCCTTCATCCTTCTGCACCTTTTCTGTTCCCTGCAGCCCCAGGTGTGCTCCCTTCATCCTTCTGCACCTTTTCTGTTCCTGCAGCCCCAGGTGTGCTCCCTTTGTCCCTCCTGCACCTTTTCTGTTCCTGCAGCCCCAGGTGTGCTCCCTTCATCCTTCTGCACCTTTTCTGTTCCTGCAGCCCCAGGTGTGCTCCCTTTATCCCTCCTGCACCTTTTCTGTCCTCCCTGCAGCCCCAGGTGTGCTCCCTTCGTCCTCCTGCACCTTTTCTGTTCCTGCAGCCCCAGGTGTGCTCCCTTTGTCCCTCCTGCACCTTTTCTGTCCTTCCTGCAGCCCCAGGTGTGCTCCCTTTGTCCTCCTGCACCTTTTCTGTTCCTGCAGCCCCAGGTGTGCTCCCTTTGTCCTTCTGCACCTTTTCTGTTCCTGCAGCCCCAGGTGTGCTCCCTTCATCCTTCCTGCACCTTTTCTGTTCCTGCAGCCCCAGGTGTGCTCCCTTTATCCTTCCTGCACCTTTTCTGTTCCTGCAGCCCCAGGTGTGCTCCCTTCATCCTTCTGTCCCTTTTCTGTCCTCCCTGCAGCCCCAGGTGTGCTCCCTTCATCCTCTTGTCCCTTTCCTGTTCCCTGCAGCCCCAGGTGTGCTCCCTTTGTCCTTCCTGCACCTTTTCTGTTCCCTGCAGCCCCAGGTGTGCTCCCTTTGTCCTTCTGCACCTTTTCTGTTCCTGCAGCCCCAGGTGTGCTCCCTTTGTCCCTCCTGCACCTTTTCTGTTCCCTGCAGCCCCAGGTGTGCTCCCTTTGTCCCTCCTGCACCTTTTCTGTTCCTGCAGCCCCAGGTGTGCTCCCTTTGTCCTCCTGCACCTTTTCTGTCCCCTGCAGCCCCAGGGTGTGCTCAGGACCAGGAGGGTGATTTAATGAACTCGTTCTAGGTGAACACGCTGAATGGACAGGAATAGTTGGCTGCTGGATAAGACTGTGAAGGTCACCAGAATCAGATGCTCATTTTTCAGCAGAGCTTTGTGCTGACACAGGCACTTCCTGTCAGTGGGGCTGGAGTGGCACTGAGAGAAGAAAATGCCACTTTTTGAAGGTTCTTGGTAGTGAGACAACTGGAAAAATGTGTATTGGGTACAAATTTGGGGCTTCTTTTTATTGCCTGACTTTTTATTCTGATGTCTCTTTGTGATGAATTCTGCTTTTCTGTTTTGAGAAGTGAAATTAATAAAGTCCCTCACTTCCTGTCCAATGGAATGTCTCCATCCTGGCCCAAGCTGAGCTGCAGATGAGACTTTTTTGGGAACTGTTATGCAAAAGCAGAGGAAGAAGAAACAAACAGTTCTTAATTCTCTTTGAAATGTAATTTTAATGGTTCCTTAGTAATTCATACAATTATTTAATCACCTGCACGATCCCTGGGATTATTATTCTTCCCAGGTAATAACTGGAGCAGTAAAGATATCTTGTAAATTGAAAAAAACCAAAAAGAACTGGCATTTGTTGTTTGCAGTACTGGGTTTCAGTAATTGTTTGAAATGACCTTTTGGAATCTCAGAGAGAAAATTTGTTTGCTTGACTTTCTCCCAGATCAGCTCCTGGCAATCTCGATACAGAGCAAAATTGAGTTGTTTTGAGTTTTTTAATTACATTCTGACAGCAAAGCCTGTTTTTCTGTGTGCATTACTGTTTTTTTTTTTTTTTTTTTTTGCTTTTTTAAAGGTTAAGCTCTGTTTGACAGGAGTTCTATAGAAGAAGTTTTTGAAACTTTTTGGAGTGGTTGTTTGCCTGGATTTTTTATAGCCAGAATTGCTTATCCTGGGTATTATTACAAAAGAAATATTTATTTATTTCTTAATTTAAGGAGAAAATTCTTGCTGTATTTTTGAATGTCTTGAGACATGATGATGAAAGGTCTGTGGGTTTTTGGTTGGTTTTATTTGTGGGTTTGCTTTGGGTTTGTGTTATTTTGCTTTTTTTTTTTTTGTCTTTTTCAGCTTTAGAGGTTGTAATGTGATTGGATAATAGAACCTTGCCAGGATTAGGGAAAGAAAAAAAAGATTATAATTATTTTTTTTACCAAGTTTTAGCAGAGCTGTTGTGAAATCTGATTCCTCAATGCCACTGGTTGTGGTCAGAGCCCACTGTGGGTTTGGTTTGTAGGAAAATGTCCAATATCTGAGGGCCCTGCTCCACACCAACTCTGTGTGAAACCTGCTCTTCTCATGGATGACACCAATGGTTCTTCCTTTTTTCCCTTTTGAAAATTCTGCCTTTTTTCCACTTTAAAATCTGACAACCCTCAGAGAACGAAGGGTCAGAAAAACACATTGTGTGAAATCTGTGAGCATTCAGGTTTGCACATGAGAGCCCCTTGCTCTCTGTGTTTGCTGGAGCTGCACTTGTTGGGGCTGTGAGAGCCTCCAAAAACACCAAAGGAAGCTCTGGGAGAGCCCTGCCAAGGAGCAGGTGCTGCAAAATTCAGCTTCTGCCAGCTCTGGAGGAGGAAATTGCACTGATGGACATCAGCACCTCTCAAGGGAAAATGAAATCTCAGAATGAGTGTCCGAGCTGGAACAGGACAGCAGATGCCAGAAATGTGTCCAGTAGCTCAGTCTGGAGTTTCCCTTCCCCTCAGGCTGATCCCTCAAGGCAGCGTGGTGTCCCCAAGGACTGAACCCTGGAGTTGTTCCCACGGGGGACAGAAATGACAGAAAGAATCAAATGGGACCCAGCCACAATGATCTGGAGCTCAGTGATTTCAGCCTCCTCATCAGGCTGCTTTTGCACATCCTGACTTGAAAAATTCAGTTTTTCATCCTTGGATCCGAACAGACAAACCTGAGGGGCTCTGTATTTCCTGCTAAATTCCAGATAAGATCTTTCACTGTTTGAACTTGCAGAGCAGTTTAGGTGTGTGCTTCCCTGCTCCTGCAAAGAGCTTCATCCACCCCTTCGTTCAGTTGAGTTTGTTTGGAATGAGCAATGTTCCTCAAGCTGTGAATACAATAATGGTTGAGCTTGAAAAAAAAAAAAATAATTAAAAAACCCTCCCCTGCAAACAGATGATGTAATGCCCAAGCTCCAAGTTTAAACAGCAGCTGATCTGCCAGGGGATAAACCAGGGTGAAATCTGTCAGGCTGCCCAATTTCCTACACACATTCACCAGAGCTTTGTTCTTTCTGCTTTCAGATGCAGGGTTCATTTGTGTGTCCACACTGTGTGGTTTCCTTCAGCTTCTGCAGCCAAAGACTCTGTCCAGGGGCAAGAGAAAACCTATAAACCTCGATATGCATCTTTTTGGTTTTAAGTTTTACTTTGTGACTGAATGGAAACCCTGCGCCGTCCCTTTGATGAGCTGCATGCAGGGTTATTTATTGTTGTCTCCTTGCAGGCACGTTCCTTTGGCCAGGCAGGATTCACTCCCTGCAAGGTCCCTGCGGCTGGCTGGGACACTCCTCGTTGTGCAGCTGCTTTGGGCTGCCTGTGCAGGGTTTGCTTGGTGTTGGGCCTCTCCTCTCCCAGCCAGTTTTGTACAAAACAAGGAACAACACTTCATTTTCACACATACAAAAAAAATAAAATTACATGAGCAGCTTTCTCTGCTGGTGGCAGCTCTGGTCTGTGCAGTGCTTGGTGTCTGCTGGCAGGAGGGGACTTTGGTGAGGAAGAGGAAGGTTTGGATCACACTCCCCCCTCCTCCTCCTCCTCCTCCCTGGGATGCTCTGTTTATTGGAATTCTTCGCTGACCTATTCCTTTAATCCTCAGTTTTGGCACCATTTCCCAGGGCTCGTGGTGTAAGCACAGGGCTTTGCCAGCAGCAGGATGAACAGGGTTGGAGACATCCAGGATTTGCAGTGTCTGCCTGTGCTGCTGGAGGAGGGAAGATGTGACACCAGAAATTGAAATGACACTTAAAGGAATTGCTTCCATCTTTTCTGGCTTTTTCTATCAAAAAGCAAAAAATGCCAACTTCAAACTTGGAGCAGCTTCATTTTAAAAGCCATCCCAGTGTGGGGTGAGCCTGTTTGGGGGTTCATTACCCAGCCTGGCACGTGGGGTGGCTTCAGCAGCTTTTCCTGCTCTGAGGGCTCCTTGTGCTGACGCTGCCCTGGGGGAGAGCTCCCATCTGTGAGAGCATCTGACTCACAGCACTGAGATCTGCTGGCATGTGCTGCTTTCAAACAGCTGGATTTCAGAATCTCACCACAATTCTGTGAGGGCTGGGAAGCTGAGGGGCTCTCCTGCAGCTGATGGTTTCTTTTTTTCCATGGTTGAAAACTAAGAGTAGAGAACCACTTGCAGTTTATGGTGGAGTTGTGCTCGATCTGTTCTGTTTATTACAATTTTATTCCCCACACTCCTCTTGCTGGTTTGACTCCTTCCTCTTTGGCATTGTTTTCACATAAATCCTTTTCCTCAGAATTTCCCTGCTCCCTGCCAGCTGTGGAGCAGCTGGGAAGACACCAGAAAACACCAAGTGCTCTGAAGGGCTGCTCAGAGGGGCACGGCTTGGCCGTGGAGCCTGGGTTTAGCTGGAGCTCCGTGGATGGGCTGCCCCGGCAGTGCTGGGATGTGCTGAGGAGCTGTGGGCTGCACACAAGGAGCCTTTTGTTTGCTTGCCTTAGCAACCCTGCCTCTCTGAAAGCTGAGATGTTCTCACTCCCGGGAATGCTGGGTGTTTCTCGGGAAGCAGCTTTGCTTTGGGACTGGGCTTTCTATCCCTAACCCCCCCTTTTTTTTTTTAATAACAGGAGGTCTCCATCCAAAATAAATCTGATTATCTGGTGTTTTTCCCCCAAGCACACTCTCATCTCTGCTGTATCTGTTCTGCTGGGCACAATGTGCTGAATTTAAATCAATTGTAGTCTTTGCTAAATATCTGTCAAATATTGACTTAGTCTGTAGGGTGAGCTGACTAAGCTGAAATTAAGGGTGTAATTCCAGCTTGTTTGGCACAGGTGTGGAGCCAGTTTCATTGCAGATGGCAGAGGAAATGAAGAAATGAAGATCTTACCTTGACTGCAGCTCTAGGGGAGGAGAGAGGAGCCTTGGGCTTCTATGGCAGTGAGGAAAGACTTGGTGGAGACAGGGAGGGGGAGTGTTTGCAAAGATACTGAGGGTGATAAAAACCCTTCCCAATGAGTGAGGTCATCAGACAAAAATTGAGGTGGTGTTGTTGACTGTGTGCTATTACAGATGTCATGAAATGATCTTCCACATTCTGGTCCCTTGCCATACCCTTGGGATAATTTTTCTAAATCTACTAAAAATGAGATCCAAAAAAATAAAAAAGAGGCAATCTGGCAGGTTGAGGTTTTGGCACAGACCAGCAGTGCTGGTTTCTGCTGGCTTTGTGCAGGTGAGCAGCTCCACGTGTGCCTGAGGTGCTGCTGCACAATGACAAAGCCCTGACACCTCCAAGCAGGCACAGAAATGGAGCTGCAAGGAGGTGTCTGAAGGGATCCGAGTGATCCACAAGAGCTGATGGCAGAACTGGAGCTAAACCAGCTTCCCTCGTGTTTCAGAGCCTGTCCTTCAAACTCCTGGGAAGTTTGGGGGTTTTTGAGGTTGTTTTTGAAAGGTTTGCTGCTGGCAGAAATGAATCTTGGAATGCAAAACAATAAAGATGCAGCTTTGGGGCCAGTCCTGCTTGAGTGACTGCAGGGATCTCAGGGCTGCTACAGTGAATCTGATGGAATTTTATGTAAAAGGAGAGCTCATGAGTTGGTTTGGGGTTTTTTTCAACACCTTTTTTCTCTTTGCTGCAGGTAGTAAGAGCTCCATTGTAACTTTCAGTTTTATGGGAGCTTTGTGCCTCCAATCGATTGGTTCCTGGCTGATCTTCAATAGCCCAAAGAGCAAATGTAATGCAGCAAATTCATTATATGCTAAAATATTTATTGTGTTACTGTAAAGGTCACTGATGGCAGCAGAGGCTCAGGAAGACACAGTCCTGAATCTTTCCAAAGATGGGATCTGTCTCCACTCTCTTTTGAGAGCAGTGTTTTTAAAAGTCCCTGGGATAACTCAGCCCATGCTTTTGTGTTTGGACCTTGTGTAGGTTAATAAATGACTTGTGCTGCATCTGAAAGTGAACAGCTGTATTTAATTTTGTCATGTGCACTCCACAGATGTGGAGGGCAGAGCAAGAAAGGAATCTTAGTTTAACCTTGTCCCTTTTGGCTTGATTTAAGTAATTTGCAGAGTTTTATAATAAAATCTCCACATCTGATTTCTATTCTGGTTGTAGTAGTCTGGAATTGTCAGTAATGCCCAAAGGCATTTTTGCTCCTACCTGAGTGAATTACTTGTTGCCCAACATCACCTGGAAAGGTAACAATGAAAAGGCTTCCCTTCCCCTGAACCACAGAATGAAATATTCAATAAATGGATTTGGGGCTGGGAGGAAGCTCCCAAACCCTTTCCACAGGTGCAGGAGTGGGGTGTGAGTGTTCCACCCAGAGCCCTGCATGCTGGGGGATACATTACTGACCTATTTGCTGGCACTTTGAGCATCTGCCTGGGATTAGTTCAGCCAGCTGATCCCCAATTCTGTGCTATAATGGCGTGTCTTTAGCGTGGCTTAGATGATTGGATACTGAGGAGCATTTTGGAGAGTGGCCTTGCAAATACAGCTTGTTAATTGAGGCCGTGCTCGCTGGCAAAGCTGCCTTTTAAAGTTCTGCTGTCTCCCCTCTGGTTTCTCATGGACTGCAGCCTGCTCCTCCCTCTGCTGGCCTGCACATTTGTCACCTGTGGCCACTCCTCTGCCTCTGAGGGGCTCTTTCCTCATCACACCGAGAGTTTTCCTAATTGGGAGTGAGCGCTGGAGGGGCTGAGTTCACTGCTCGGGCTCTCTGCCTGAGTGTGCCTTTCAGCTGCTGCAGTGAGCTTCAACAGCTTCGTCTGTCATGATCAGACAGAGCTCCAGATAATCCAGCAAATCTCTTGATTGTGAGGGTGGAAAATAATATGCTTTGATTTACAGATGTTGCTGCACAAAAAGTGCTTCTGTGAATTCTCTGAATGGCCATGTCTGGGTGCTTTTGGCATCCTCAGTCTTTGAGTGCATCCATTTTCTGAACATACCCTGAATTCTGGACACTTGTCTGGACACAGACATGGACAGATGTTTTACAGACAAGCTGACAATTATTTTTCAGTAGCATTTTAAGCCAAGTTCAGGGATTTCATTGGCCTTGAAGTTTACAGTAAAAAAGACAGAGCATGGTTTGGTGGAGGCTGTTGCCCTATGGCCGATTACAGCCAGGTTGGAAACAGCAAGAGGGACAAAGCATATTTTTCATTAATCTTCAAAACACCTTTTCCTTTCCTCCAGGAAGTTGTGGACAAACCTGAAAGCATTTTCTAGTGCCCCTGGCATTCTGAGCAGGAAGTGTGAGCAGCAGGCACAGAGGTGTGCAGCTGTGGTGGAGCTGCACCAGCACCAGGAGCATTGCAGGTGTTTCCAAAGGGGTTTGGGGTATTTTCTCCTTTTGGGCACACCAGCTCTCGTGGTTGTGGACTGCCTGACAGATGTGCAGAAGATTAGGAAGTGTTTTCACAAGCCCTGGGGGCTGTGGTCTGTCCTGGCTGTGTGCAGAGCAGTTTGGGCAGTGCTCAGATTGAATCTAAGCTCAATTCTTGTTTGTGGGGTTTAGTTGTAATCTCGGTTTGCTGTGCGGCCACACTGTGCTTTCAGTGGGACAGGGAAGAGGAGAGATGTTGGGAGGATAAAAATAAACTTGTTTTGGTTGCAAGAGCTCCTGAATTTATGGTGTTAGCTGCTTTTCTGCTGAAGGTGAGGACAGCAGAAAGGAGACATTTAGGTGGGGATTTTTTTCTTAGTGATCAAGTTATTTCATTTTTTTTCTCTCCTTTCTTGAGGTCTGCTTTATAACCAGCAGAGAAGAACCCCCCTTTCTGTAGCACAGTTCATCTTTTCCTAGCACCCCTTTCTGCAGGTCCAGCAGGTCCAGGTGTGCTGGGAATTGCTGGTGGCCAGCACTGCTGAGTGAAAATGGCCAGACCTTGGCTGCTGGGTGGGTTTGTGCAAACTCCTCATAGTTGTAACTTCCTCCTGCTTGCAAGAAAGAAGAGCTGATGTGACAAGTGGATCTGATTTTACCTCGTGGTAGCAGGTATGAGGTTTGAAGAGTATCTGTGACATTTTAGTGGGAGGCATTTTGGAGTGGTTCAGGTACCAATGAGGAAAGCTGAAATGCTTTGTTTCACTCTCCTGACCATGGGAATATTGGCCAGTGTGTCAGCTGGGATCCATCTGCCGAGTGTGAAAAATGCCAATCACTTGTTTTTAAAATTTTCAAAGTTTCATAGTAATAAAATGGTTATAAAATAGTAATACAATTAGAGTAATAATAATTTGGACAATTTGAATTAGGACAATATGAGACAATACAGACAAAGAGTTATGGATGTCCGGGTACCTTTTCTGGGCAGCACAAGCCCGAAAAAGGACACACATTAACAAAGGATTAACCCTTAAAAACAACAGCCTGTTGCATATTCATATGCATATTCAAAGCATTGACCTGTAAATTTGCAGGACTTTGTGAACCCATAAGTCTACTGCAAGCTGTTAGCATCTGGGTAATGGCTGGAGTCTGATCAGGCAAAGTTAAAATAATTTTTCTACATTCATCATTAGCATTTACATAAGCAAGGTTTTGAACAATTTAGGAACGGGCTTGTTCATCTGGACATTGCTTTTCGACTGCTTGAGTTAATCTATCTAAAAAAGAACCATAGGATTCTGTTTCACCTTGTCTAATTGTAGTTTGCATTTTATTTCTATCTTTCTTCACTTCTTCTACACCTCATCCATGATGCACAAATTCCATTCCAACACAGGATTCTGTCTGCTCATCCTCAGCTTCTTCCTCTGAATCCCGACAGCGCCTTCGAGGCGGGAAAAAGTTCATTTCTTCTGATAAGAGGGCAATAAATTCTTTATCTCTGAAAGATTCAGGTGTCCTGTGGCTGCTATCTTGCTGCAAGTCCTTTCTTTAAAAAAAGTATCCTACATGGCATAGTTTCTATTTTAACATTTTTTATAACCTAAAACTCTATTTACCACACTACTCAAGAGAATGAATCCAGCATTACTTTCTAACACAACACATCTAATATTCATTTGAATATTTGCAAAAAGCCAATAATAAAATACTCATTTTTCACACAAGGAAAGGTCCAGCTGGAATGGGAATGAGACAGGCCATGGCTCCTTTTCCCAGTGATTTTTGTGTCTGTGCTCAGATGTGCATTGCTGGAGGAAATCACACTGAAAACGACCACAGAGCTTTCTGTTTTAACTCCCTAACTTGAGCCTGGATCGTACAAAGCAAACCCTCGGAGCCTGTGAAGGGCTTTTTGTGCAGGAATAAAGCTCATTGTCAGCTGCCGTGTTCAGACCCTTGGGAAATTGTGACCATTGTCTGGGCTATTATTGCTTAATAAAAGCTTTGCATTTCCTCATTCAGAGCCTTGAAAATCTGGTTCTGTGCTTTTAAAAATAACTCGGTGAGCCACAATTGGGAGCATTCACAGAGGAAATTCTTCAGCCATTTAAAACAAAGTGAAGGGAGGGAAAAAAAAAAAAAAAAGCTCTCCTTAGTGTGCTTTTACTTATCCATGAAGAGTGAGTGGTGAAGAGTGAGTGTGTCCCAGCCGTGTTTCCACTGTCTGGATGGAGCACAGAGGCTCTGCTCCTGCTCCTGCCCCTGTTTGCTTCCAGCCCCCCGGGATTTGGGGTTCGGTGCTGGATGAATCCTCCTGGGATGTTGGATTTCCTGTGGATCAGCACCTCGGCACAGGTGGGACCTGGTGGGGTTGATGCTCTCTCTTGTGCTTGATGCAAAAAAAGGCAGGAAAATGTTTTTTTTTCTTTGGCCGCACCAGAAAAGGGCATTTCAGGTAAAATGAGATGTGGTGACGTGCTGAAGGATGTGCAGGATTTTGGGCACGCACTCTGCAGGCTCTGTGGGGAAGGGGGCAGAGGAGGGGCTGCTGTGGGTTCATCACCCCAAAATTGGCTTCCCTGGAGTTTTTACTCTGGGAAATTATTACCCAGCACAGAAGCCCTGAACTATTTTGCAGATCTGCTTTGGAGGTTTTGTTTCTTTCCCTCTGTGTGTTCTTGGGTTTATTTTCCTTCTGGTGTGGAAGTAATTATGTTACTTGTTTCTTAAGTTTTGGCTCCGACTAAGAGGAGGAATGTACTCAGGTTTTTTTATGTTGTGGTGGTGTTTTTTCTTTCCCCAGTGCACTTTCTGCTGTTAAAATATTCTGGACAGCAGTAGCTGCCCACGTAGAGCACACAAATGTGTGTTTAGTGGTTTGCAAGCCGTGCTTGCTCTGGGTGTGCCTCGTTGTTTTGTTCAGTGCCAGCCTCTGCCCACATGATTGGCCATCGTTTATCATTGCCATCAAGCTGGGGAGATATAATTTACATTAGTAATTAGTGCTTTGTGCAGGCCAGAATTGGCTACACTGGCTCTTGGTTTGGAAAGAAGTTTTCTCTTGGAGCTGTGTGTCAGGGTGTGAGGAGGGGATGACACTTTGGCTACAGCAGGGTTGCCAAAGACACTTGGTAGTGAAGAAAGGTGATGGCTGGGATATTGTCTGTGTTTTATTTGTGATTGGAAATGAGTTATAGCAGAAAATGCCTCTGCCATGCCTCAGTTTCCCCACCAAAAAATGAATGCTGCATGATAGCTTGAGTGTGTTCATTATCAGGGATTACTCTGCTCCCTTTTGCCATCTCCTGCAGCAGCTGTGATGAGCACAGGGATGTGTGGGGACAAGACTCAGCCCTGCAGTGGCTGAATTCTGTCACTCCATTGTGTAGTTTGGTGTTGCTTGAAATTTGATAAGTCATGTGCACCATTAAAATGATTTCCATGCCAATGTTGGAGATCTGCTGTGCCCACATGATTGGCCATCGTTTATCATTGCCATCAAGCTGGGGAGATATAATTTACATTAGTAATTAGTGCTTTGTGCAGGCCAGAATTGGCTACACTGGCTCTTGGTTTGGAAAGAAGTTTTCTCTTGGAGCTGTGTGTCAGGGTGTGAGGCAGGGTTGCCAAAGATGCTTGGTAGTGAAGATGGGATATTGTCTGGGGTTTATTTGTCATTGGAAATGAGTTATAGCAGAAAATGCCTCTGCCATGCCTCAGTTTCCCCGCCAAAAAATGAATGCTGCATGATTAGCCTGAGTGTGTTCATTAGTAGGAATTACTCTCCTCCCTTCTTCTGTCTCCTGGAGCAGCTGTGATGAGCACAGGGATGTGTGGGGCCAAGACTCAGCCCTGCAGTGGCTGAATTCTGTCACTCCATTGTGTAGTTTGGTGTTGCTGGAAATTTGATAAGCCATGTGCACCATTAAAATGATTTCCATGCCAGTGTTGGAGATCTGCTGTGCCCACTTTCGTTTCTCTCCACATGACTGATCCAGGGCCATATGTTAAGAATATAACTGCTTTTAATTTATTATTTTTTTAAAATCCATTGGTGTCTAAATGCATCTAATAAAAATGCAGACTGGAGCTCTTTAATGAGGCGTAAGTCAGTCCTGGCTCTCTTTTTTTATAAGACAGAACCACCTCACACACTGGCTTCTTTTTCTATGGACTTCTGCTTTGCATTTCTACACATTCATCATAGCATGAAGCCTCTGACAAAAGGAAATAAGAAAAGACTGTTTAAGAGACGTTTTGTTGTGCTTAAACCTGAACCTTTGCAAAGGGAAAACCCTGGGCTTCAGCAAGTGAGGCTGTGTGATGGCAGAAAGGAGAAATAAAAATGATAATGCTGAGTAAGTTTAGTGTAGTTGTGAATTGTACAGCAAAGAACAGGAGCTCTTATGAAGGGAAATATTTCCAGTTTTGCTCCTTGCCTTTGCAAAATTGCAAAATTCAAGTAATGGAAGTTTTTTGCCACCAAAAAATCTTCATTTGCTGGTTTAGCCAATGGTCAAGGCCATGAGCAGCAGCATTTGGGTGGAGGCTCAGGGAGTGTGGCTGCCTCTGATTTTGGGGGCTTTGGGAGGCAATGGCTTTGCTGCAGGAACAGCAGAGAAATAAAAATGATAATGCTGAGTAAGTTTAGTGTAGTTGTGAATTGTACAGCAAAGAACAGGAGCCCCCAGGAAGGGAAATATTTCCAGTTTTGCTCCTTGCCTTTGCAAAACTGCAAAATCGCAAAATTCAAGTAATGGTTGGAAGTTTTTTGCCACCAAAAAAATCTTCATTTGCTGGTTAAGGCAGTGGTCAAGGCCATGAGCAGCAGCATTTGGGTTGTCTCTGATTTTGGGGGCTTTGGGAGGCAATGGCTTTGCTGCAGGAACAGCAGAGAAAAAAATTGGTAATGCTGAGTACGTTTAGTGTAGTTGTGAATTGCACAGCAAAGGAGGAGCTCTCAGGAAGGGAGATATTTCCAGTTTTGCTCCTTGCCTTTGCAAAACTGCAAAATCGCAAAATTCAAGTAATGGTTGGAAGTTTTTTGCCACCAAAAGCAGCATTTGGGTGGAGGCTGGGGGTGTGTGGCTGTCTCTGACTTTGGGGGCTTTGGGAGGCAATGGCTTTGCTGCAGGAGCAGCTCAGCTCAGCTCAGCTGCTCACCGAGGTCCTGTGGCTGTGGTTTGACAGCTGAAGTCAGAGCACGCTGTGAAATCAGGCTCTGCTCACACACGGCTGTGGCTGCCTCTGAAATCCTCAGTGGTTCTGGCACTGACAGCGCCCAGCCTCGCACAGCTGGTCCAGAGTGGGGAAGAAAAGGAGATTTGCTGGTTTTGGAACAGCTCCATCCTTTTCTCATGGGTTGGTCCTGCATGGTCAGTGAGGTGACACAGCCCAAGTCGGGGTCCCAGGATCCTTTTGCTAGAGAGGACCCCAAACTTGGCTCACCAGGTTTATGGAGGAAGGGAAGGAGGAGAAGGGAGCCTTAGCAACTCCAAGCTGTGATCCAGGAATGAAATCCAGAGGTTCCTGGGATCTCTTGCTGCTCAGAATGACCCCAAGATGAGTTAGAAAATCTCTTTTCCCAGCCTGGTGGTGGAAGAAGGAGTCAGAGCTCTTCAGTTCTCGGTCTCAAGGTTGTTTGTTGTTTCTTATCTATAAAATTCTTTCTCCTGTCCTGCCGAGGTCCATCCAGCAGGTCAGACAGAGGCACTCTGCCTGCCCCCAGGGCAGTGTTATCTTTTTATACTAAAAACCATGTGTACATTATTTAGGTATTCCCAATACCTATCACCTATGTTAGACTGAGCTTCTGCTCTAAACCAATCCAAAAGTGCCAACATCACAGCAGAAGATGGAGGCTGAGAAGAAGAAGGAGAAAGGCTGGACATGCCCAGATTCCTCCATCTTGCCTCCTGAACCCCCATTCTAAAATCCCCAAAAATCTATTTTTTACCCTGTGATAAATTCACTATCATTCTGCTTAAACTGTTGTGGCTTGCAGGTCCTCATGTAAGGTTGGTAAATTTTTCCATGGGTCATAATCAAACCCACAGGTGTTTTGGGCTCTGTGCCAGGGTCTCTGAGCCCCCTGGCAGGGGTCTGGGTAATCCAGGACAGCCAGAGGGATGTCCTGAGGTTTTGTATATAGAACAATAGATCTGTAAGACAGAACATGAAGAAGATGTTGATGAGATTTCTGAAATGCTGGCCCATGAGAAAAGTTGCTGAGAGAAGGTAGTCAGAGAGTCAGAGCTGTGGTTTTTAATTTAAAAAATTTCTTTCTACAGGCAGTCAAACTTTCAGATTTAGCAAGACAGGCTGCACATTCACTGGTAGTCACAGGAGCACAGTGATAAATTATTTAATTACAGACACC
Organism: Zonotrichia leucophrys gambelii; assembly: GCF_028769735.1. Lineage (NCBI taxonomy): Eukaryota > Metazoa > Chordata > Aves > Passeriformes > Passerellidae > Zonotrichia > Zonotrichia leucophrys. The sequence goes on along the minus strand of NC_088172.1, from coordinate 111,801,615 downwards.
CAAAGAAATGAACCAGGCACCCACTGGGCTGTGTTGTCCCTCTGCTTCCCCACTTTGCAGGGTTTCTTGCTGGCTGATTCCCAAAATGCAGCTGTTTGCAGCAGTGGTCTCACAGTGATCAATGCTAATTAGCAAGGTTTGCTCTGTGAGTGTTCCTGCACGCACACAAAGTGCTCTCAGCTCCTCAGCCGTGTAACGAGCGTGCGCTCAGCTCAGCCCTGCTGTTAATTAGCAGCGTCCCTCCAAGGACCTGTGCTCCTCCTGGGGATGGAGCTCGGTGTGGAGCTGCCTGTGGTGCTCAGAGCCAGTCCCTGCCGAGGCTCACGGGCGGCCTCTGCCACAGCTGGGCTGTCAGCTTGTTGCCCTTTGTTTTAATCTCTGTGCATTCCCCTCGCTAAGCAGCACATGGTTAGTTCTTTCCAGGTTTGCCATCAGAGCCTTGTTTTAATCAGTGCTGACAAAATCCTGGCTGGATCTGTGCTCCAGGTAGGGGTCAGGTTTAAGAGTTCTTCAAAAAGCTTTGATGCTACAGGAACATGGTGCTCCCTGTGCTGACAACAGTTTTGTGTCTCTGCCTCTTAATAACCACCCTGTTAGTAACACCTTCTTCCTTGATTTGCAAAACAGCTCCATTCCGAGAAGAAATTTCCTCCTGAAAATGTGGAAGTGCAGTTTGTTCTTGGCAAATCCAACTGGGGCTTTATTATGGCTCTGATTTAATATCCTTGCTGATGGAATGCTCCTGTTGTGGGGGAAACAGAGATCTACTGGACAACATTCTATTACAGCGACCTTAGACGGTCACTGTGGTGAGAGAAGGACGAGAATCTTGTTTCTTGATCAGAAGGCTGGATTTATTGATATAAGATATATAATACATTATAACTATACTAAAAAGAATAAGAAGAGAAGTTGCAGAGAGCAGCCCAGCCAAGAATAGAATAGAAGGAATGAATAACAAAGTTCTGTGTCCAGGGAATTTGTCTCTGAGCTGCTCCTGTGATTGGCCTTTAATGGTACACATGGAAGATGAGCCAATCACAGGGGCACCTGCTACATTTCACAGCAGCTGATAACAATTGTTTACATTCTTCTTCTGGGGCTCTGCTTCCCAGAAGATGGACAAATCCCAAAGAAAGGATTTCTATGAAGAAATGTCTGCGACAACATTCCACTCCTATTTTTTTAACACTGAAGGCAATAGAAAGGGAAGAAGCTGGTAAATAATATGACTATAAATGAGAACCAAATTATACTTTAATTTTTATGGATGTTCATGATAGAAAAGCAATGTGAGATCAGGAGGTCTTTCCAGAAGAGGAGGGCTGCTCTTAAATATCTCTGCTTTGTCCCTAGGTTTATGTGTTCAGTATCATCCAGAAAACTCTTGGTTTTGCATTTGATTGTAATTTGCATTTAGATTGGCTGCCTGAAGGGAGTCTCTTGCAGGGGAGATGGGGCTGTGTGGCTCCAGTCTCTCGCAGATCTGGCTGGAAGTAATGGCATTTACATAAAAACCATTAGCTCTGTTATTGATAAACACGAAAGGCATCCATTTCATTTAATTTTTTGATGAAGAGCTTTTAATATAAGCACACAATAGCACTGAGGTAGTAACATTCCTGCCCCCCCATCCCTCTGTACTGACCTCTTGTTTTAAGGGCGAGCTTTGATTGGGATTTTGTTGGAGGAGAGATGGGAAGTTATTTCTATTCCAATTTACTGGAGTAGCCAGTTGTTGTGCTACATTGTGGGGAATTATTTAATGCTCATTTGAAGAGGTGTCTCTATTAATTGAACGGGGATTTAATGTCTCCCTGAAGCACAGTTGGTCTGTGTGTGATGTACACCAACACGTATGGCTGGCAATTCTATGGATAATCTTTCCCTTAATCAAAATGGGTTTAAGCAGAACTTCAGTGGCGCCTCATTAAGGGGATAAAGTGTGTTGAAACAACAAATATATTAAAGGGAACTTCTCTGGTGCACTCCAGATCAGAGCCCATGCAACCCTTCAGCACCGTGGCTGCACAAACATTTGTTCCCCTGCGTGTGTAATGGTGCTTTGGGGACCAGGAGTGTCACAGAGAGCTGTGATTCACTGCCTTTGGGAAGCTCTGCTGCTGCTCTCATGTAGAAATACTTTGCTTTTCTCCTGGGCTGCCTCAGGTGTGACCTCAGCAGCCTCCAGAGGCAGCCGGTGCTGCAGTTGTTTTCAAGCATCACAGCATTTACTCCCTGAGAGCTTTGCAGGCGCTGTGAGTTCCTGACCTCAGAGCTGGGGAGGGGAGGGTGCCTGTTTTGCATTGATTACCTGGCCTGCTTCTTTTTGGGAACCCAGGACATCCCTCTGGCTGTCCTGGATTACCCAGACCCCTGCCAGGGGGCTCAGAGACCCTGGCACAGAGCCCAAAATGCCCCTGTGGTTGCACAGAGCACAAAACACCTGTGGTTTTGATTATGACCCATGGAGCAAATTACCAACCTTATATGAAGATTTGCAAGCCACAACAAATTAAATAGAATGATAGTGAATTTATCACAAGGTGAAAAAGTAGATTTTGGAGGTTTTAGAATGGGGGTTCAGGGGGCAAGGTGAAGGAATCTGGGAATGTCCAGCCTTTCTCCTTCTGCTTCTTCTCAGCCTCCATCTTCTGCTGTGATGGTGGCACTTTTGGATTGGTTTAGAGCAGAAGCTCACTGTCTAACATAGGTGATAGGTATTGGGAAGTCACTGTAAATATTGTACAGGTAGTTTTTAGTATAAAAAGATAACACTGCCCTGGGGGGAGGCAGAGTGCCTGGAACTGTCCTGCTGGATGGACCTCAGCTGGACAGGAGAAAGAATTTTATAGACAAGATACCATAAACAACCTTGAGACTGAGAAATGAAGAGCTCTGACTCCTTCTTCAACCACCAGCCTGGGAAAAGAGACTTTGGAACTCTTCTCGGGGTCACTCTGACAAACCAGAGACCCTGACACTTCCTGATGTAAAAAATCTGTTAAAATTTTTTTGGTTACTTTATATTTACAGCTCTTTTTCCTCTCTAGCAGGCTCCAGACAGATGAGTAGAGAGCTGGCTGCAGAAGAGGGACAGATTCCAGCTTGCCAGCTGCTCACCGTGTGCAGTGAGTACCCTCATATTTCAGGAATAAAACTTTCTGTGGTGCCTGATGTCAGCCTCAAATTGCCTCCACTGGGGCACAGCATTAAGTCTGCATGCTTGGACAGTGTTCTCCTAAAAGTACAAGCTTCCTTGGCTTAACTCTTGTTTTGGGAGAAGCTGTGCTCCAGTTTTACCTAAAGTGGTAAATTGTGTCCTCATCCCACTTGCAGTAGTGGCAGAGCAGAGAACTGCTGCAGTTCTGCTCAGGGCTGTGGGGAATCAGCTCTAAAGGTGTCCCCTGAGGCTTCCTGTGTGGATCAGGAGTGGAAATGCTCCCCAGAGCTCTTCCAGCCTTGTTGGAGGTGCTGGAGCTGAGTGAGGAGGGTGCATGAGGTTCCTGCCACGGCACATGCCGGGGTTGCTCATGAATGAGTGCTATGAAATCAGCCAAATGAGGCTTGGCTGGACTGGTGGGTGGAAAACAGCAGGAATAAACCACTGGAAAGCATTGGCCAGTCCGTGGTAAGGATGGCAGGTTTGCCCTGAAAGTGGAGGAGAAAATCTTTATTTCATGGGGAATTTTTACACATTAAAATGTCTTGCATGCGTGTTAATGGGCTGTAATAACGAGCCTGTGCTTTATGAGGTGCCTGCAAACATCTTAGAACTCGCAACTGTGAGGGAGTAAATACTCCAGCTAGTAAATTCTGAGTAATTGGAATGTCTTGGCCCATGTGGTGTGGCCAGACTGAAATAGGGAATTGCCTCTGAAAGGCAGGAGGATGCTCTAGCACAGGCTGTAAAATGCAGGTGAGTGTGGGAGCTGCAGCAATTGAGTTTATTGTGACAGTCCTGGCAGGTGATTCCCTGAGGATCATGTGGGATGATGAATCTTGAAACTGAAAGTGTTTGTTAACAAAAGTCAGGCATGAAATAATGCATTTAGAGGCTGGGCTGTGTCATCAGGTTGGTGTGGATGTACCCAGGGAGCAGGGCAGAGAATTCCTGTGAGTCTGGGAAAGAGAAGCAAACTTATTTGTGGCTTTCTCATTTCTCCCATACCCAACCAGTACATGCAGGGGGTCCTGGGCTCAGGTGTCTGTTCCTGTGTAATACAGCATTTCTGTACTTCTGGATCCTGAAAATGTTTGTGCTCTGCCAAGCACAGCAGGGACTCCCCTCAGCTGGAGCACAGCTCCTGTGAAAAATTCCACAGTGAATCACAGAACTGGGAGCAGCACTGGGGGCACGTGAAGGACAAAGCAGGCTGGTATTGACCAACGCTGTGCCAGGGTTCTCATCGACAGCTCTGATCCCAGGCTGTGCTCTGAGCCAGATCTGCTGACTCGAGGAGCTGCAGTCAGTCAATACCATTGAATTCTCCTTCTCTTTTGCATATCTTAAGGAGAGGGAGTCTCAGGCTGACAGCTGTGCAGGGTGCACAAGGCCAGGGCTGCACAGCTTTCCCCCAGTGTTGGGATCTCTAGCTTTCAGAGTGACCCTGAGAAGAGTTCCAAAGTCTCTTTTCCCAGCCTGGTGCTTGAAGAAGGAGTCAGAGCTCTTCATTTCTCAGTCTCAAGGTTGTTTATTGTGTCTTGTCTATAAAATTCTTTCTCCTGTCCAGCTGAGGTCCATCCAGCAGGACAGTCCAGGCACTCTGCCTGCCCCCGGGGCGGTGTTATCTTTTTATACTAAAAACTACCTGTACAATATTTACAATTCCCAATACCTATCACCTATGTTAGACTGTGAGCTTCTACTCTAAACCAATCTGTAAGTGCCACCATCACAGCAGAAGATGGAGGCCAGGAAGAAGAAGGAGAAAAGCTGGACACGCCCAGATCCCTCCATCTTGCCTCCTGAACCCCCACACCAAAAACCCCAAAAATCTACTTTTCCACCCTGTGATAACTTCCTTATTATTCTACCTAAACTGTTGTGGCTTGCTGATCTTCATCTAAGGTTGGTAATTTGCTCCATGGGTCATAATCAAACCCCCAGGTGTTTAGGGCTCTGTGCCAGGGTCCCTGAGCCCCCTGGCAGGGGTTTTGGCCATCCTGGACAGCCAGAGGGATGTTCTGGGTTCCCACACCCCAGGACATCATTTGGCCTGTGCAACAGTTACTGCCCTGCTGTGGTGTGCAGCAGGTTCTGCACTGACCTTCAGGAGCCATTCTGGGTTAGTGGGGCTGGTGCCCAGAGGAATGAATGCAGGAGACAAGGATTTCATGTTTGGACTCCTTTTTAGGGTGGAAGGCTGTGATTAAACACGAAGTATGGATTGAGGTCAGTAGGAGATAGCTGAGGGAAGGGCAGGGAGCTGGAATAGCGGAGATGCTGGAAACAGTCTGTGATTGCCATGGAGCAGAATGGCAAAAGAACCTGTGTGTCAAGGGACTCCTCAACAAGTCATTCTGATGCAAAACTCTCTCCATGACACTAAATATCTAAATAACTGCATTAGGCCTGGAAACTAAAAATATTTTTGGGAGAATCATCTTCAAAACACCTCCTGAGACTTCCTGGCTTGGCAGCAAAGCCAAGCTGTGCAGGAGTTTTGTAGCAGGCCCCTTCCTGTGAGGATGTGGCACCATGCACGTGAACAGCAGCGTGGGTCTGATGCTTCCTGTGCTTCACACGGGGCTCTGCTCACAGTGGAGAGGGGCTGGGGGAGAGGGAGCACTTGGCCATGGCAGGGAGGGTTTGTGCTGCCTGTTCAGGTGGAATCCCTGCTCGCAGCTGCTGCTCCCCTCAGAAGATGCTGGAGACTTTTTAAAAACTCAGCACGGGGCAAACAAACACCTGAGCTGGGTGAGGCTGGGTCTGTCCTGTCCCCAGCCATGGCCAGCAGGAATGTCCTTCGTGTCCCATCAGTTTATTCAGCTCTTGTGCTTTCAGCCTCTGTCCAGGCATTTCAGATTTTAACTTTGTGTGGTGAATGACTTCCTTTTGGTAACTGCACCTACTGCCAGCTCATGTTTGGGGAATTGTCATTTTCATTAAAATTCTGTAAATCCCTACTGTGTCCCATGTCAAAGGACTCTTTTCCAGACTGAAATGTCCTAATTGATTCAGTGGTCCTTACACCGATGCTTCATGCTTTTGACTATCTTTACTATATTCACTATTTCCAATTTTTTGGTCATTTTTTCTCCTCTTGAGTGCTTTTATTAGAAAATTGAAAGAACCTTTGGGTTTTTGAGGTCCTGTCCTTTTGCTGAAGTTCTCTGTGTATTTAGCCATAGAAGAGAAAACAGGAATTTTGATGCTCCATGTAATAATAAGCCGTAGCCTTTTATTTCTTTATTTCTTTATTTATTTTCCTAAAAAGCAGAGATTTGTGTGTCTAATCTAAAAACTCTGTCAGAAAAGCTATGAATAAACCAGATAGCATTGCAGTGCCCTGAGTCACTGGAACAATACATTGTTAACAAGGAGCCCTGGCAGGGTTGTGTGGCTTTTTGCTAAAGCTGTCAGCCAGGATATGGGATGCATCTTTGTATCCTGCAGCAATTTGGTGAAACTAAATGGCTGCTGGTGTCTACTGCATCTTCTAAATGATGACAGGAATCATTCTGGGTGTTAAACACTCTGCCCCTCTGCATTGGTTAAGAAATTATATCCAAATGGAGAATTGGTCTTGTTTAGGTAAATATAAATCAGTCATCAAAGAGGGGCTGGTTCTGCGAGGGCAGGGCCTGGCTCTGCATCTCCTCTGCTCTGCATCAATGATATTTATTTTATTAGTGGCTTCCAAAAAGCAGAACTGGAATGTGATGTGATTAAAGTGTTAACGCCAGGGCTGCAGTCCCAGGGGCTGACAAGTCTGTGGTTTTCTCTATCTGCCCTGACTCACATCCGTGGCTTTTGTGCTGCCCTGAGGTGAGTCAGGGCTCCCCAGGGCTGACTGAAGCCCTGCCCTGTGGGCAGCCCGGGAAACCTGGGCCTTTTCCAGCTGAGAGCTCTTGGATGTTTTCCCCATGCTGAATCACAGCTCCTGGACCATCCAGGGCAGTTTTTCCCCAGTGTTCAGCTTTATCTTCCACCACTGTGCTTTTCTTCTTTCCTCTCCGCTGCCTTCAGCCCCAAAGAGCTCCCAGCTCTGTCTGTGCTCCACTGTGGCTTCTGCTCTGCGCAGGGAACCCAAAGGACCAAATCCTCGTAGCAATTCTCTCCCAAAGCAGCTGATTTCTGCAGCACAATCAGTTCATTGCACAGACCTGTCAATGAAACACCAAAAGCTCCCCAAAGCCTCACCTGGCCTGCCAAGATGTGTCACCTGTGCCTCAAGCAGCTGGGGAGTCCTCCTGGACAGGGGACACCGTAAGGAGGAGAGAGGGAAAGAAACACATCCAGAAACTCTGGGTTGATTTTCTATCATTCCTCAGGGCGTCCCAGCCCCTGCTTGTTGGTGAAGGATGGAGGTTTTTTAGTATTTGTTCCTTTCAAATCTATATCTAATCTATCTACATCTAAATCTACATCTATATTTGTATTTATTTATATACAAATATATATAGAGATATATAATCTATATCTATATTTGTATTTATTTATATCTATATCTATCTATTTATCTATCTATATCTATCTATATCTATAATATCTAATCATCTATATCTATATATTTGTATTATATCTATCTATCTATATCTATATCTATATCTATATAATCATAATCTATATCTATATATTTGTATTTATTTATATACAAATATATATAGATATGTAATCTATATCTATATTTGTATTTATTTATATCTATATCTATCTGTCTATCTATCTATCTATCTATATCTACATCTATAATATCTAATAATCTATATTTATATATTTGTATTTATTTATATCTATATATATCTATATGTAATATCTATATAATCTATATCAATATTTGTATATATCTATATCTATATCTATATCTATATCTATATCTATATCTATATCTATATCTATATCTATATCTATATCTATATCTATATCTATATCATCTGTATCTATATATAAATACATACATTTATATTAATGGCCCTTTCTTTTCCTCTCCTGTATGTGAGGCTGCACACAGCCATCCTGTCAGCCCACAGCCAGCCTACTACTATAATAATTTCAGCTGTAGTTTAGTAAGGTAGTAAATTGAGAGTAATTTTTAATCTGCTTGGGAGAAAAACAGCTTAATTGGCTGTTTCTCCTGGTGGTTCCAGCATTATTTTTGGCTTTAGACGGTATAAATGCAGCAGACATTGATCTCCCTGAATGAGGGGTCAGCTCTTCCTGGACCAAACTGGAACACTGCATCTATTTATTTCTATTTCACCTTTTTTTAGTGCATTGCCTGAATAACACAGCCAGTGTGGAAAGGGCCTGTAAAATGCTGAGCTGTGTGGTGGAATTTTGCTCTGCCCTGGTAAATCCCTTGTGCTGAGAGACTCCATGAAGGGGAAAGCTCCTGGATGAGCCTGGAGCAAGGGGAGGTTTGGAGACATCCCTGTGGTGATGCAGCCACGCTGGGGAGGTGGAGCTGGGAGAATCCAGCCCCTTGTGCCACCACCCAGGGGACTTTTCCATGCAGTGCAGCCATTGGAACTGGAGCAGAGCAGGGTGGGACAATGTGTGACAGGGAGCTGGAACAGGCTGCCTTTGTGGCAGTCACAAAGCCAGCAGTGTGTGCTGCAGGGCTCCTGCTTGCTGAGCCTGGAATGGCAGCCTGCCTTCTGCTCTCCTCCCTTCCCCCAGGAGCTGCTTCACATCTGGGCAGAAAAAGGCACTGTTTGTGTGTTTATTTCATTTCTGCTCCCAGCGCTTGGATCACACACGGGGTTAGAGGGAAGGAGCTCAGGTGAGGTGAAAGCCACCAGGTTGATGTTGGTGCAGGGCTGCAATTCTCCAGGCCTCTTCTTGCTCCACAGAACTCCCTGTAGTAAAGAGGTGGAGGTCAGGTCTTCCCTCAGGTAAGAGGAAACAGCCTCAGGTTGTGCCAGGGGAGGTTAAGTTTGGATATTAGGAGAAATTTCTTCATGGAAAGGGTTGTCAAGCATTGGAATGGGCTGCCCAGGGCAGTGGTGGAATCACCATCCCTGGAAGTGTTCAGAAAATGTGTGGATGTGGCACTTGAGGAGCTGCTGTAGTGGTGAACGTGGTGGTGCTGAGTTGATGGTTGGATTTTTGTGATTTTCCAACCTTAAAGATTCCCTGATTCTTCTCTTGTTCTTGCTGTTTCTTTTCACTGTTAAATAACAAAGCTCAGCCACCCCGTGGAACAGGATGAGCTTTGAGGTCTTTTCCAACCCAACCCATTCCATGAACTTGTGGCTTCATTTACCCAGCAGCAGATACTGAGAGCCCTCTCTGGAACTCATTTCAGTTTATCTGACCTCAGACACCTGGGAAGGGAACAGTGCTGGGAGGAGAACCCTGCAAGGAACAAAGCCTGAAAACAGCTTTGTGATATGAAAACGTTGCAGTAATTATTTAGTACAATAAAACTGTTTCAAAGTGGTTAAAAATGATTAAAAGGACTCTGCAGGAGGTTTGCATTACTGTAGCAGTGACTGGGGAGTGAGAAACAATGGCAGTGGCACAAATTTGGGTCTGTGAGTGAGCTGTAGAGACAACTGAGTGGAAATGCTGGGTGTAAATGCTGGGTGTAAATGCTTTCTAGATCTCCTGAGACTTGATAAAAACTTGGGAACTTCTGCTGTGGATAAAAGTGCATTAGCTCACATTGTCAGTGAAGATTTTCTACACTGAATGTTCACCTGGCAGTTCAGAGCAAGGCCCTTGGGAGTAACTGTGGGAAGCACAAGTGAAATCCTCCTTGCTTTTGTTGCAAGGAAGTTCCCAGCACAACTCCATCACAGAGGGCCCTGAAATGAGAAGGATTTACTTTGTGAATTGTTCTGTCATCACTCAGCAGGATAATTGGCTTCTGATTAGGGAGGAAATCTAGCTGCAGGTTGGTGTTTGAGGTTCTGAAGTCCTCTTGAAAAGGCAGAACTCCTCCTCAAACATCGACGGCTCTCCCGAGAGCAGGATGCTGGAGACTCCATTAAACTGGCATTGATGTAACAGCTGTTCCTGTTTAAACAACTTTATTTCTTCCTCCTCCTGTTGCAAATCAAAGGAAGAGTGGGAATCAGTGTTGTTGTTTGTTCAGAATTAATAACAAGGTTATTAAATTTTTTACTGCTGGAGATGTTTTTGTCACGTGCTTCCTGCACTCGGTGCCTCTCAGACCTGCTGCTGCTCTCGGGGTGTTTTTAGCTGGTGATGCTGATGACTGAAGGATTCTTATTCCTTCTGTTCCCAGCTCCCAAGTGACTCAGGAGCTAAAAGCAAGCCAAGATCTGTGCCTCCCACAGGCAGCAGAAAGGCTGATGTGGATGGAAGGCACGGGCATCTTGCTGTGAAGATGATGCTTACAATTTTAGAAGAGGAGTTTTTCTTGGTCCGGAGTAGTGAGCAAGGGGGGCAGCTTTACCTCTCCAGGGAGGTTTCACTTCTGCCTCTGAGGCTGGCTTCAGCCTGGACCGGTGTTAGGTAGTGCTGCAAAAAAACCTACCTGGAATTGAGGAATATCCTGAGCTGGAAGGGACTGATATCACAACAAGGATCATCCAGTGCAGCTCCTGGCCCTGCACAGACACCCCAGCAATCCCACCCTGTGCATCCCTGAGAGCGCTGTCCAAACACTCCCGCAGCTCTGGCAGCCCTTGTTTTGCATATTTGAAAAGAGAGGGGGAAGATTTTGGAAGCTGGTGCTGAGTGGGGCTGGATGTGTAACGGGATCAGAGTTGTTGCACAGAGCCTCAGCCCTCTGTGCCTGTGGCATTTTTGGAGGAGAGATTTAACCTGGGAGGGGATTGCAGTGCACTGAAACTGCCCCCAAGGAAAGGAGGATTTGCTTCTTCCCTTTTCCCTCCTGTGTGGGGCTGCCTGAACTCTCAGCTTCATCCTGCTGCTCCAGCTGCTGCCTTTCCCTGCGGACAGATTTAGAGTCCTTTTAATTCTGCCTGGAGTGCTCACCGTGAGGCTGATGCCTTTGAGGAGGGAAAGGAGCCTTTGTCAGGTCTCCAGGGAGCTAATTTATACAGATCCTCCCGGGTTCACTGGCCAAGTGTGTCTTTGTGGCCATGTGCTTTTGCCTCTGAGATGGAATCCTCAGAGCAAGGCCAAGTGTCAGGCTGCTGCTGGAGCTGGGGCTGCAGCTGCACAGCTCGTCCTTTAAGGAGGGAAAATTGCCAGAATTTTGGGGCTGAATTAGCTGTCTCAGCCTTTCTGGTCAAAGTTGGCTTTTGTTGTCCCAAAGTTGTGGATTTTGTCAACCTTTAACCTTTAGGCTAAAGCACTTTTTAATAATGAGTTTATTTTATCAGAGATAGAAGCAGGAGATTAGAAGATGTGTGGGAAAAGAGTGATCTCGCCCTTGCCAGCTCTGATAGGTATCACTGGTATATTAGTCTACTGCATTTTATTTCTATACAGCTAAAAAATCATGAATGTTTAAAAAAGTGTTATAGCTGCATTTTTTCCCAAGCCACGATTACAAAAGAATAAAAAAATTGAGACAGAAATTGACTTCTTGCTGTTGAACAGTGAGCTCTGCCTAATAACCAAAATTAAAAGTTTTTATGAACAATCTCTCCAGAAACTTCTTAAGAGCCGAGCTCAGCCTGAATGGGGAAAGCTTTTAAAAAGTCTGTTGGAAATCCCAAACCAGCAGGGGGTAGATGGAAATATCAACAGGAGAAAACAATTTCTGCACAGCCCGAATTTGTTTTTGGAGAGGTTTTCCCTTCTCCGGAGAAGGAGGAAATGCAGAGTGACAGAGAGGTGACTGCTGAAACCCAATGCCACTGCTGGCTCTCCCGATGGTTTTTCCTGCCCAAATGAAGGCCCCTGGTTTTTTTTTTTTCTTTGCCTCTGTTCATTTTATTCAGAGTAAGTGTTCCCATTATCCGGTGCGTGTGAAAGGCTCCCGGCCCTGCCTGAGCTGGATAATAAGGGAGTGAGGCAAGAGCAGCCTAATTTATAACTTGTGAAGTGATTCTCTTCAGAGCACTAATGAGCAGTGACCCAAGCACAGGTAAATTATCTGTAGGGTTTTTTTTTTTCCCCCTTTTCCTCTTAAATCTCTGATCATTTCTCTCCCCAGGCAAGCTGTCTTTCACCACCATTAGCGTTGTCTCAGTTTTTGTCCGCGTTCCAAAGTTGAACCACTTTATCCACAATTGATGTGTGCTCCTGTAGGGTGGAGAGCACAACGTTGGGATAAAAGCATTTCTAATAGCACGGCTCATTCTTGTGCTGGAGAGGAATAATGGACGTGGGATTCAGCTTTAGAGTTAGAAAGCTCTCTAAATTTAGAGTGTGCATTGTGGCTGAACTGATCTCATGGCAAGCTGGTGATGCAAGGAAAGGTTTTTGCTCCCACTGATCTTTTTGCACTGATACAGATCCAGTCCCTTCCCTCTCAGTGCAGTTTCCTTCCAGCCTAACTCCTTGATTCAGGCTTGGAAATTGGGGAGGAGATTCCTCTTTTCAGCAGCACCAGGCCATGGGATCAGCTGAGCAGCAGGGCAAAACCACATCCTAAATGAAGCCAGGAGTGTGTCACTGTCTGAAAGTGTTCCCAGTCACTCTGCTCCCTCCCTGCTGGCATTGTGGGGCAAAAATCAGGGATTTCCTACTGCTGGGTTATCCTGAGTAAAGTTACCCCTCCTGGGAGTAGCTGTCTGTGAAAAACGCCAGTCACTTGTTTTTAAAATTTTCAAAGTTTCATAGTAATAAAATGGTTATAAAAATAGTAATACAATTAGAGTAATAATAATAATATTAATACAGTTAGAGTAATAATAATATTATTGTAGAGTAATACAATTAGAGTAATAATAATTTGGACAATTTGGATTAGGACAATATGAGACAATAGAGACAAAGAGTTATGGATGTCTGGGTACCTTTTCTGGGCAGAATAAGCCTGAAAAAGGACACACATTAACAAAGGATTAACCCTTAAAAACAACAGCCTGTTGCATATTCATACACCTCATCCATGATGCACAAATTCCATTCAAACACAGGATTCTGTCTGGTCATCCTCAGCTTCTTCCTCTGAATCCTGACAATGCCTTTGAGGCAGGAAGAAGTTCATTTCTTCTGATAAGAGGGCAATAAATTCTTTATCTCTGAAAGATTCAGGTGTCCTGTGGCTGCTATCTCAGTCCTTTCTTTTAAAAAAGTATCTTACATAGCACAGTTTCTATTTTAACATTTTTTATAACCTAAAACTCTATTTACCACACTACTTGAGAGAATGAATCCAGCATTACTTTCTAACACAACACACATAATATTCATTTGAATATTTGCAAAAAGCCAATCATAAAACACGTGCATTTTTCACCCTGTCTTTGCTGACAGTCCCCAAAAGAATGCAGAGAATTGTGGGCAGGCACATGCTCTGTGATGTTCTGTGTGCTACAGCCAGCTTGGAAAATAATTAAAACCCCAATGTTTTGCTGTTTTTTTTGATGGATGTTGTTGGATACTTAATGGAGCTCGTTGGCAGTAAACAATCCTTCCCTGGGGATCTTTCCAGAGTCATTAAATCCGGTGAGGGATAATCTGGAATGGTCTCCTGTTTGTCTGGAACATTTGCTGGCCATGGGAGCTGCAGAAAGGGGCCCTGTCAGGCCTCCCTGAGCAGCTGCAGGGTGATAACAGAGGTGAAGGGCCAGCAGAGGGGTTACTGAAAATATTAATTACAGATGATGTCTGGTTCTGTAAATAAGAAATACAGATGATGCTCTGGTGGTGAAAAAACCCCCAACCTTTAAGGGCAGTGTTGATCCCCCAAAGGAAAATTGTAAAAGGCCACAAGCAGTGAGTGAGAGTTACAAAGTGGCTTTTAGTCAGAGACGTGCAGATTCCAAACATTAATTTGGGTGGGGAAAAAAGGGAATTATTTCAACAGCTGCTGGGCTCTTTCTGAGCCCTTTCAGAGGGGGCTTTGAGCTGGGGCCTGCAGCAGGTTGTACTTGATGCAGGAGGTTTTGAGCTGGTTTATTCCCAGTGTCAAATTGCAGGCTACCAAGCGCTGCTTGTTGTGTGTGTGGTGTTTGCTCCCCCAGGACAGGGCGAGCACAGGTGGGGACATTGATCTCCAGAAGGTCACAACAACAGCTGCAAGGTGGCCTTTGCAAAATGCTTCACTTGCAAAGGGACGTGCTGCAAAGTTTCTCTGCTTTCTGCCTCACTTGGGGCTTTCTTTTGCAAAACATTGGCTTTCAAGAAGGATTTAAATGTGATTTCCAGATGTTAATGTGATAGTGGGTTTAATGCTGTATTTTGAGGGAGCAGCTTTTGCTGAATGTAACCTTGGGCAAAGTTCTAAACAAGCAACCAAAAAAAAAGCAAAAAGGGGAAGTGATAAAGATCTGGCAGCCATACAAATATGGATTTGTGTGGGAAGGCCCAAAATGTGCTGGGTCTCTTATCGGGAAACGTGGAATAACAAAGGCTGGCCCCTGCCCCTTGCCTGGAGCCCCCTGCCCCTCCTGCAGCCTCCAGTGCTGAGCCCCACAGCTCTCCTGAGGGTTTGGCACAGGGGCAGCAGGTCAGAGCCAGCCCAAACCCTTCAGAACGTGGGTGGGAAAGGGCCCAGAGCAGCAGCCAGGCAGGGTCAGTGCTGCTGCCTTGCATTGCAGCACCTGTTAAACACAGCAATAATTCCCAGCTGGAATTGCCCCAGTTCCAGCCTTGTCATCCAGATGAAGTGGGCTGCAAATACATTTCTGTGGGAATTGCTCTGGATGCACAGCACCTTTGATAATGTCTCAGTATCTGCCTCACTGTGTGCAGTTCTAATGTAACCAGAAGCCGAGGGCGCAGATGGAATTATTGGCCAAAATACTTTGATTTGGCTGCTAAAAACTGCACCAAAAAAAAAAAATTGTAATATAATTTTAGTGCAAATAGTAGCATGAGTGAGCACATTGGAGAAGCAACTCTGAGCTGGAGGGCAAAGAATCAGAGAAAGAATATCCTGAGTTGGAAGGGATTCATGAGGACCATGGGGTGCAGCTCCATCATAAAGAAAGGACTCACAGCAGATAGCAGCCACAGGACACCTGAATCTTTCAGAGAAAATTAATTTATTGCCCTCTTATCAGAAGAAATGAACTTCTTCCCACCTCGAAGGCGCTGGAAGGCGCTGTCGGGATTCAGAGGAAGAAGCTGAGGATGACCAGACAGAACCCTGTGTTTGAATGGAATTTATGCATCATGGATGAGGTGTATGAATATGCAACAGGCTGTTGTTTTTAAGGGTTAATCCTCTGTTAATGTGTGCCCTTTTTTGGGCTTATTTTGCCCAGAAAAAGTTACCCAGACCATCTACAACTCTTTGTCTTTTTTGTCTCATATTGTCCTAATTCAAATTGTCCAAATTGTTATTACTCTAATTGTATTATTATTTTTCTAACCATTTTATTACTATGAAACTTTTTAAAACTTTCAAAACAAGTGATTGGCTTTTTTTCCCAACAGGTAATGCTGGAATTGCACAACCTCCTTCCCTGGGGAGGTTTCAGGTTTTCCTTGGGGAGGTTTCAGGTTTTCCCTGGCTCTTTGGAGCTTCCTGTTCCTTGGATTAGCAGTGAGGGAATGGTGGCACCTGCGTGGGGCAGTGACAAAGCTGAGTTAGGGTGGTGGCCCCTTTGCTGTGGCATCTACCAGCCTGGTTCTGCAAGCCAGATCTTTGAGCTCCTAAAATTCCTGTGATCGTGCAAGCTCCCAAGGAAGGCAGCTGATGTCACAGACATGCTTTATGAAAAATCCTTTCCTTAGGATTTTGTCTCCTGAGAAGCTGAGAGGCCTCAGGAACAAAATGGAAACATTGATTATGTGCTGCTGTGGAATGCAACAGGTGGGTCTGGGATTGGTCTCATGTGGTTGTTTCTAATTAATGGCCAATCACAGCCCAGTTGTTTGGACTGTCTCGGTCAGTCACAAGCCTTTGTTATTCATTCTTTCTTTTCCTATTCTTAGCCAGCCTTCTGATGAAATCCTTGCTTCTATTCTTTTAGTAGAGTTTGAATATAATATATACCATAAAATAATAGCTTTCTGAAACATAGAGTCAACATTCTCATGTCTTCCCTCATCCTGGGAGCCCTGTGAGCGCCACCACAAGCTGAGGCACTGGGTTAGCCCAGGAAAACCTTTCAGCCCAGGAAAAGCTTTTCAGGCCCTGTGCTTGCTCTGAATGCAGCCTGCAGCCCTGGACACTCTCCTGAGCTGCTGGGTGCTGGTGAGTTGTGTGCTGTGCCCCGTGGGTTACACTGAAAACACAAATGGAATGTAAATACAGATCTATAAACCCATGACACACCGTGTGTGTGATCAGTGTGAGCTCTGGGGGAGGGACCCCGTCCCACAGCCTTTCTGCTGGACAGCCTTTGAAAATGCTCCCCTCACTCTCAGGTTTCCTTTCCAACTGCATCCTCAAATGTATTTCCTACTGAAATATATCCTAAATCAGCTGCTTCAGGGGTTTGGGTTGTTGTTTTATGAACAGGAAGGAACTCCAAATATGTTTATTTTCATGGTAAGATCACAGGCATCGACCACCACTGTGCGTTTTGGTGTTTTAATTCACATGTGTGTTTATGCATTTTCTTCCTGACCTTGCAGATGTCTCAGCTACTCTTTTATAGATCCAACAAACTGACCCTTCCCCTCTTAAATACCAAATGTTCCATGTCAATTTAGCAAATAATGGAGTGGTTTTCTGCTGAGGAAAAGCTCTTTTTTCCAGGACACAGTGGTGTGACCGGATGAGGGAAGAGACGAGGATCTCACTCCATGTTTCAGAAGGCTTGATTTATTATTTTATTATATATATTACATTAAAGCTATACTAAAAGAATAGAAGAAAGGATTTCATCAGAAGGCTGGCTAAGAATAGGAAAAGAAAGAATGAAAACAAAGGTTTGTGGTTCAGACAGAGAGTCTGAGCCAGCTCACTGTGATTGGCCATTAATTAGAAACAACCACATGAGACCAATCACAGATGCACCTGTTGCATTCCACAGCAGCAGATAATCAATGTTTACATTTTGTTCCTGAGGCCTCCCAGCTTCTCAAGAAGAAAAAATCCTAAAAAAAAAAGATTTTTCATAAAACATGTCTGTGACACAGTGGTGCTCCTGCCCTGCCAGTGCAGGTGCCTCAAATACTTTGTGCCTCTTTTGTCCTTTTTGGTAATGATTTCACTGCTCCTTTTTATTTCCACTGGTTCTGCCTGCTTTAACTCACTGGTTTGGCTTAAATTGACACTATTACTGTTTCATCCTGTTGGGGAATGGTGTTTTATGGAATAGGAAGCTTGTTTGGAATGGTGGGAGCAGCTACAAGGAGGGGCTGAGGTCACTGCACTGCCGGAGCTCCAGGAGGGTTTGGACAATGGGGGATTATTGGGGTGTCTGTGCAGGGCCAGGAGCTGGATCAATGATCCTTATGAATCCCTTCCAACTCAGGTTATTCCATGATTTTAAGCCTGGGAAAAGCTGTCACCAAAGGAAGAGCAGTTGAATTTATTTGAATTTTTTTCTTTCCCAACTCACCAAGGGTCGCTGTTGTTTTAAAGCTCATTTGTAGTGCCCATATTCATCTCAGAGTTTGCTTTTTCTGCAGAATCAGAAAAATTTTCTGTTGGGGCAGTGGTTAGAGAGAAGTGAGAGGGATCAGCTCCATCCTGGCTGTGCTGGACTAGAAAGGTTAATTTGTGTTTTTAGTGGTGTTTCTGTGGGGCACTTCCTAACTACAAAGAGCAGCTTTAACCTGAAGTTAAAAGTGCCTGAGATATTCATTCCCCTCTCTGCAAAAGAGGGATAAATACCCCTTGATCTGCCAAAAAGGGGCTGTGTGGGTTTAATTAACATTTGCAAAGTGCTTGTGGATAACATCTTTCATCTGAGGCTCTGAAGCGAAATATTCTCGGCATCCTCGCTCAGCATCGCAATTATTCCTCCAGCTGTCGTGAGCTGTGCCAACAAAAACTACTCTGCTGTCATCAAGGGATTGTTGATGCCTTGTGACTTGTTTGGATTTTGATACTCTCTTCCCCCTACTCCTTCTCCCCATTGCTGTGTAAAATACAGTGTATTCTTCAGATCTGAGGGAGAGAATAACCTGTTCCTTTCTTCCACAAACTTATTTGTGTCTTGTGTTTAGTTCTTGTTTGTAGCTCTTTTTTTGGTCTGTGCCCTTGGAGTAGAACTGTCTTATTTTTATTTTTTTTTCTCTGTTCTTAAAATACTTTTGGTCCTTTTTTTGTCTTGTTTTCTTGTATCTCTTTTTAAAATACTGCCATAATTTATTAAACACCAGTCACTCCAGAGAGGCTTGCTGGCCCATGCACTGTCATTTCTTATTTCAAGGTGGATGTGAAAAACCAGATGAATTTCTTCATTCCCTGGACTCGAGTTCTCCCAAGTTCCCCACTCACATCATTTGGGGAGTTAAAACTTCCAGCTTTGTTCTCCCAAATGCTGCCTTTATTACTAACAGTGCGTTGTGAAATCCTCTTAAAAATCAACATTTCTCAAATCTACTGTTAAAGGAACGCTTGTACATGTGTAGTCTCCAAGGCAGTAATATTACCCCTAAAAATTATTAATTTAATGGTTCCAGGTCCTAGCCAGGCTGAGGTTCAGCCTTTTTGCAAAACCAGAAGCACATCAGAGCCCCCCACAGTCTATCACTCAGGTAACTGTGGTATTTCTGTGAGGATTCATTAATCCTGACTTAAGAAGCATATGAGATCTAAAATATATATTATATATATATATATACTTGAAGAAAGCACAAATCTATTAATTTAATAGTTTCAGGTCCTAGCCAGGCTGAAATTCAGCCTTTCTGCAAAACCAGAAGCACATCAGAGCCCCCCAGTCTATCACTCAGGTAACTGTGCCCATTGCTGTGATTTCTGTGAGGATTCATTAATCCTGACTTAAAAAGCATATGAGATCTAAAATATATTTTTTAAATATATACTTGAAGAAAGCACAAATTTATTAATTTAATGGTTCCAAACCCTAGCCAGGTTGAGGTTCAGCCTTTCTGCAAAACCAGAAGCACAGAGCCCCTCACAGTCTATCACTCAGGTAACGGTGATATTTCTGTGAGGATTCATTAATCCTGACTTAAGAAGCATATGAGATCTAAAATATATTTTTTTATATATATATACTTGAAGAAAGCACAAATTTATTAATTTAATGGCTTCAGGTCCTCACCAGGCTGAAATTCAGCATTTCTGCAAAACCAGAAGCACATCAGAGCCCCCCAGTCCATCACTCAGGTAACTGTGGCCATTGCTGTGATTTCTGTGAGGATTCATTAATCCTGACTTAAAAAGCATATGAGATCTAAAATCTATTTTTTTATATATATACTTGAAGAAAGCACAAATTTATTAATTTAATGGTTCCAAACCCTAGCCAGGTTGAGGTTCAGCCTTTTTGCAAAACCAGAAGCACATCAGAGCCCCCCACAGTCTATCACTCAGGTAACTGTGATATTTCTGTGAGGATTCATTAATCCTGACTTAAAAAGCATATGAGATCTAAAATCTATTTTTTTATATATATACTTGAAGGAAGCACAAAGTATCATTTGAAGTCTTGGAACCTCTAAGCTCATAATTGTGTGTGGGAATGAAGACTACAAAGCGATGACTTCAAGAGCAGCTGTGTACAGGCTCTTTCATCAGCCTGTGTGTTAAAGCTGCCTCTGTTTGCTTTAGCACTTAAACCCTTGCTCCTGTTTGCCCTTCACATGGAATAAAGCTGTGGGAGAAGGAGCTGGGCTCTGTCCCACCCTGTGCTGCTCCTTGGGGAAGGGAGCTGGTGCTTGCTGACATTCTGTTGTTATTGGCAAGGGTTTTAGAGGCAGAAAAATGAAACGCAGGACCAGAACTCCTCTTCCCCTTCCTGAAATTCCAGGTCATAAATCGCAGATGTGGTTTTTCTCTCTGCCTGCTGCTTTTGGCTGGAGGGGTTGGATGCTCCAAATTGAAATTAATAGCCCTGGTTCCCACTGAGGGTGGGGGGAGCTGTGACTTCCCCAAGATTTGTGTCTGTGTTTGTCAGCGTGGGCTCTGATGTGGGAGGAGGGATGTGCGACTCCCACGTCAAACGTGGCAAGTTTCATCTTCCCAGAGGATAGTTCTGAGTTCTGCCAGGTGTGTCAGTGGTGGTTTCAAAGATAATAAATCTGACCGTGGTGCATGCACTCCCTCCCTCCCAGGGACTGGGATGTGCTGGGTGAGTGCAGCAGGAGCCGGGATGAGATCCCCCACTGCCTCCTGGGCTTTGGGCTCGGGGGGGATGGAAAATCTTTGTGTGAGTGATGACTGAACCAAAAACTTTGATTAAAAACTGAGATGAGCCCATCTGAGCACCTTGAAAATCATTTGCTGTTCATGCAGCTGCTGAGACTGAGCTGATGGCAGCACTTTCCTGCTGTGTGTGGTGTCCAGGAGGGGCATTCCCTGTGCTGCTCTCAGCTGGGGGAGGTTTTCCAGTTACCTTCTGGGCTACAAAGCTTTTGATGTTTTCTTGAGAAATACCAGTGTGAACTTGCTTTTGAAATTTTAAAAGTTTCATAGTAATAAAATGGTTATAAAAATAGTAATACAGTAGAGTAATAATAATTTGGACAATTTGAATTAGGACAATATGAGGCAACAGAGACAAAGAGTTATGGATGTCCGGGTACCTTTTTCAAGCCTGAAAAAGGACACCTGTTAACAAAGGATTAACCCTTAAAAACAATAACCTGTTGCATATGCATACACCTCATCCATGATGCATCAATTCCATTCAAACACAGGATTCTGTCTGGTCATCCTCAACTTCTTCCTCTGAATCCTGACAATGCCTTTGAGGCGGGAAGAAGTTCATTTCTTCTGATAATGGAGCAATAAATTCTTTATCTCTGAAAGATTCAGGTGTCCTGTGGCTGCTCTCTGCTGTGAGTCCTTTCTTTAAAAAAAGTATCTCACATAGCACAGTTTCTATTTTAACATTTTTTATAACCCAAAACTCTATTTACCACACTACTTAAGAGAATGAATCCAGCATTACTTTCTAACACAACACACATAATATTCATTTGCATGTTTGTGAAAAGCCAATCATAAAATACACACATTTTTCACAGTCAGGAAATGTTACCTGATATTTGGAAGTCAGTTTTGCTTCCCTGTTTTGGAAGGGTTGGGTTTTCCCTTCCTCTTTCCTGTCTGATGCCTGTGGCAGTGCAGGTGTTGAAGCAAGTTGGATTTTCCTGCCCAGCAACCCTGGGTGGGGGAATCAGAGAAACCTGGAATGGTTTGGGTTGGAAGGGACCTTAAAGCCCATCCAGTGCCACCCCTGCCATGGGCAGGGACACCTCCCACTATCCCAGGGTGCTTCAAGCCCCGTCCAAACTGGCCTTGGACACTTCCAGGGGTCCAGGGGCAGCCACAGCTGCTCTGAGGACAAGTGGCTGTGAGGAGAGACCTGGAAGAGGAAAAGAAAGTGTGAAAAATGCATGGATTTTATGATTGGCTTTTTGCAAATATTCAAATGAATATTGTATGTGTTGTGTTAGAAAGTAATGCTGGATTCATTCTCTTAAGTAGTGTGGTAAATAGAGTTTTAGGTTATAAAAAATGTTCAAATAGAAACTGTGCTATGTAGGATACTTTTTTAAAGAAAGGACTCGCAGTGAGATAGCAGCCACAGGACACCTGAATCTTTCAGAGATAAAGAATTTATTGCCCTCTTATCAGAAGAAATGAACTTCTTCCCACCTCGAAGGCGCTGTCAGGATTCAGAGGAAGAAGCTGAGGATGAGCAGACAGAATCCTGTGTTTGAATGGAATTGATGCATCATGGATGAGGTGTATGAATATGCAACAGGCTGTTGTTTTTAAGGGTTAATCCTTTGTTAAGGTGTGTCCTTTTTGGGCTTGTGCTGCCCAGAAAAGGTACCCAGACATCCATAACTCTTTGTCTCTTGTCTCATATTGTCCTAATCCAAATTACTCAAATTATTATTACTCTAATTGTATTCCTATTTTCTAACCATTTTATTACTACGAAACTGTTAAAATTTTAAAAAGGAGTGATTGGCGTTTTTCACAGAAAGCAAACAGAGCAAGTATTTGAGCAGAGCTTGTTTCTGTGACCCTGAGCTCCGGGTGTGAGCAGCTCTGTGCCCCCTGACCCTCCCAGCTGCGGATGAGTGGAGCAGGGTGAGCATCCAGGGCAGTGACTGAGTTCTGCCCCTGGCCTGGGAACCAAGCTGCTTCTCCAGCTGTGCCATCCTGTGCTGTTACTGCTGAAAAATGGGGCTCCCACTCCCTCCCTTCAGGGACTTTGTGATGTTCCAGCAGAGCTTCATCCCCTGAAGAAAGCTCAGAATGACATCTGTGAAATTGTAACGGTGTCACAGAAGCACAGCCTTGTGTGCCATTGGCAGATATTCCCTCTCTCTCCAAATACCCCAAGCCATCAGTGCACGTTCCTTTTTTAGCTTCTGTTCACTCTGGGGCTCTCCTGTTCCTGGAGCAGAGGTGATCAGATCAGCAAGCGAGTTTGTCATCATTTGTTTCCTTACATATTCCTTCATTACAGCACTTGAGAGATTTTTCCTTTCTCTCCCTTTGTCTCATTGGAAGCCTTTTCTGGGGCTGGAGAAAGGGAAGGGAAGGGAAGGGAAGGGAAGGGAAGGGAAGGGATTAAGAAGGAGAAAGGAAAGGGAAGGGAAGGAAGGGAAGGGAAGGGAAGGAAGGAAGGAAGGAAGGGAAGGGAAGGAAGGGAAGGGAAGGGAAGGGAAGGAAGGGAAGGGAAGGGGAAGGAAAGGGAAGGGAAGGGGAAGGGAAGGGGAAGGAAAATGGGAAAGGAAAATGGGAAAGGAAAATGGGAAATTTCAAGGAAAGGAAATTTCAAGGAAAGGAAAGGAAATTTCAAGGAAATTTCAAGGAAAGGAAATTTCAAGGAAAGGAAAGGAAATTTCAAGGAAAGGAAAGGAAATTTCAAGGAAAGGAAATTTCAAGGAAAGGAAATTTCAAGGAAAGGAAAGGAAAGGAAAGGAAAGGAAAGGAAAGGAAAGGAAAGGAAAGGAAAGGAAAGGAAAGGAAAGGAAAGGAAAGGAAAGGAAAGGAAAGGAAAGGAAAGGAAAGGAAAGGAAAGGAAAGGAAAGGAAAGGAAAGGAAAGGGAAATTTCAAAGAAAGGAAATTTCAAGGAAATTCAAGGAAAAGAAAGGAAAGGCAAAGGAAAAGGAAAGGAAAGGAAGTCTCAGGAACTTTAGCTGGTCTTCAGAAATCCATCCCTAGTCACACCTCTTCACTGCCTGCCTGCCCCAGTGGCCTTTTCTCTTTATTTTGAGCAAAGTGGCATTTTTGAAGCCGATTGAATTATCCCCCCCCACCTCTGGGCCGTTTTTCCCTGAACTGCTATGATTGATTCCATCCACTCCCTTTAAGCAGCCCTTTTCACTTAGCAGAGTCAACACACTAAAACGAACTTGGAAAACAGATTTCTCACTCCTTAATATTTCAAACTCCCCAGCCTCCCATCTTTTACTTTATTTTAACAGAAACCTCCTCTGGAAATCTTTTGTTGGAGGTTTTTATCTCGTTTGATGCCTGGCTCTGGGCTCCAGCACTCAACACACGTTTAATGGCCTGAAGCATCTTGTAATGCTTCCCACTCCCAGGATCTGGGAGTTTTAGACAGCTCAACACTCTCAGCTCTGGAAATGCAACCATCTGGGAGGTTAATTGGTAAAAAAAACAATTATTGACAGGAAGGGCAGCATCAGTCTGGGAGCAGAAAGTTGGGCTGAGGGTGCTGGGAGGTTCATGGCTCATCTGCATTTGGATACACAGGCAAATTAATGAGAATTCAGCTTCTCAGGTTTGATTGTTTGAAGTTTATGAAATTTAGTTCTTGCTCTGAATGAAATTTGCCTGAAGGTTTGTCTTAATTTACTTCCAGAGGTAAAATTAAGGTAATTGGAAAGAAGGTCACTTCTGCAAATAGGGGTTTTGTATTGTTGGACTAATTGACTTGGACTAATATCTTTTTACTTAAAAATAGAGTAATTTTCACTAAGTGAAGTCAGAGCTGGGGTAGGACCCAAGGATTCTTGCTGTTTTCAAAGGGATTCTGATTTACTTTGATTTATTCCCCATTTCTGGGCCCTGTTTGTCACTGACCCTGGGCTCGTGTGTGTTGTGCCCAGCAAATCCACCCCATCCCCAAGGAAAATCTGCCTTCCCTGAGAAATCAAATGCTTGAGTCTCGCAGAGCAGTTTTAATTGAAAATTTATTTTAAAGCAAGCAGTGTTTTGGTTTTTTCTGGCACAGTAAAGTAGTAAAGAAGAAAAGCTCCCTGGATGCTTGTAGGAAATGTCAGGTTTTGTTTTTCATTTTATTCTTTCTGAAATCTCTAATGAAAACAACATTTCTGTGCAATGTAAAGGTTTTAAGGAGAATCCAAATGAAAGCTTGGGCAGCTTTTCACGGATCTGTTTTCCTATGGAAAATGCTTCTTCCTTGTGGATGTAATAAAGGCTGAAAAATCTTGCTCCCAATTTGATTCTCAGATTTCAGTGCAAGTCTGCTTTAAACCTCTTGAATCCACACACATAATTCATCCTTCCTGCAAAAGCCCTGGTGCTGATTTTCCTTGTAAAATCAATAAACAGAGATAAAGAGGGAAAAGAAGTGCTCGAGTGAAGGGGTGTGCTGCTGCTTTTGCAGGTACTTGGGAGAAATGAAATTTAAGGCAATTTCCTCATCTCGAGCTGCTGTTCTTTTCTGTAGGTATTGACTTTTAAATCTTGTTCCTTCTCCAGTTCCTGCAAGGGGAGGAACACTTGCACTGAGCTGAACTCGAGCAGATGGCGTTGGAGAAGTGAGAGCAGGAGAGAGGGACCTGCCTCTGCTCTCAAGCACAGATTAAACACAATTTCTCTCTGTGGAAGCCCCTCTTAACATTAGACCTTGGCTATTTTACCTTGAGTATCATCCTTTCCACTTGAATTGCACTACTGCAGTTTAATTGTAATAAATTACCAAGCTTAAATGTGGTGACTGTTTCAAAAGCTTGGATTTTGCCTGCCTGATATTTGGCTATGATTGGCATCAGGGATTACAGAATTCAGCACAGTGGATAATCGTAAAATCCCAGACTGGTTTGGGGTGGAAGGAACCTAAAAGTTCATCCTGCTCCACCTTCCACTGTCCCTGCTTGCTGCAAGCCCCATCCAGCCTGGCCTTGGACATTCCCAGGGATCCGGGGGCAGCCACAGCTTCCCTGGGAATTCTGTGCCAGGGCCTGCCCACCCTCACAGCCAAGAATTCCTCCCCAATATCCCATTGGAATCTGCCCTCTCTCAGCCCAAAGCCTGTCCCCCTTGTCCTGTCACTCCATGTCTGTGTAAAATGTCATTTTCCAGCTCTCCTGTAAGGCCCCCTTGGTTATCTGTACTGATAAGGGATGGACTTTGTGCTGGCTCTTAGCACTTCTTAGTCTTGTCTTGGTTTCAGAGAGGTTTGGGGAAGAAAAAAAGCATTGGCTTCATGTCTTTCTTTTCTTTTCTCTTCCTTTCTTCTTCTTCTTCTTTCTTTTCTTTCTTTTCTTCTTCTTTCTTTCTCTCTCTTTCTTTCTCTTCTTTCCTTCTTTCCCTTCCTTTCCTTCCTTTCTCCTTCTTTCCCTTCTTCTTCCTTCTTCTCCTTCCTTCTCCTTCTCCTCCTTCTCCTTCCTTCCTCCTCCTCCTTCCTCCTTCCTCCCTTCCTCCTTCCTCCCTTCTCCTCCTCCCCTTCCTTCCCTCCTCCTTCCTTCCTCCCTTCCTTCCTTCCTTCCTCCTTCCTTCCCTCCCTTCCTTCCTTCCTTCCTTCCTTCCTTCCTTCCTTCCTTCCTTCCTTCCTTCCTTCCTTCCTTCCTTCCTTCCTTCCTTCCTTCCTTCCTTCCTTCCTTCCTCCTTCCCTCCTTCCTTCCTTCCTTCCTCCTTCCTTCTCTTCCTCCTTCCTTCCTTCCTTCCTTCCTTCTTCCTTCCTTCCTCCTTCTCCTTCCTCCTTCTCCTTCTCCTCCTTCTTCTTCTTCCTCCTCTCTCCTCCCTCTCTCCCTCCTCTCTTCTCTTCTCTTCTCTCCTCTCTTCTCTTCTCTCTCTCTTCTCTTCTCTCTTTCTCTTCTCTTCTCTTCTCTTCTCTTCTTCTCTTCTCTTCTCTTCTCTTCTCCTCTCTTTTCTCTTCTCTTCTCTTCTCTCTCTCTCTTCTCTTCTCTTCTCTCTCTTCTCTTCTCTTTCCTTCTCTTCTCTTCTCTTCTCTTCTCTTCTCTTCTCTTCTCTTCTCTTCTCTTCTTCTCTTCTCTTCTCTTCTCTTCTCTTCTCTTTCTTTCTTTAAGCCAGGAGGATTTTTTGGCTCACTGGAAGCCCAAAGTTGCTTCCCTTGGAGCTGAGGTGTCTCAGGGTGATGCTGGAATATGCAGAACAGAGAGAGCTTGAAGTATCTCCAGAAGTGCTCAAAGGAGGAGATTTCTCAGATCTTTTCCAGGATAAAGTGTTTTAGTCCCTGGTGGTGGCTCTGGCAGGACCTTTGCAGTGAGGGCTCTTTGATCTCGTGGTGGGATCAGAGGGTGCCAGGCAGCCCCTGGATGTCTCTGATGCCATGGGGAGCAATTGCTGCCCTTGGGGAGGAGGTGAAGCCACTTCACATCTTCTCTTCTGAGGATTTGGTGTGTTCCTGCTATAAGTCCATGAGCAGGGGCATTGGAGGGTTTTCCTGGAGGGTTTTCCCCAAAGAAACCTTTACCTGCTCATTGTCCCATCCTCAGGCCCTTCCCTGGACTCTGGGAGCAGCTCTGGATGTCACTGTCAGCCAAGCTGTGACATTCCTGCCCTGTCCCCTGGCATACCCTGGACACGATCCCACAGTTAAATTTCCAACTCCAAAATCAGAGCACCCTGGTCCCAGCTCCCTTTTAGGACATTCCCCAGCCTGTGCCATTTCCTGATCCTTATCTTGGACTGTTTGGGTCCACTCTGGCTTGGTTTAACTCACTATTATGGCTACAGCCCCTGGGTTTAGTCCCTGTCCCATTCACTTAACCTCTGATTGTTCCTTGTGTCACCTCTCTGTGAGGGAACTGAGCCCTTCCAGGTGAGGGACACATGGACCACATTCTTGGGACCATCTCTATTCACACTAATATTGGCATGAAATTTGCTGATAATAATTGGTTTTCCCATGGCAGGGTTGTACCTTTTCTAATTTTTCTTGTCTGATTTGACTATAAAAGTGTTAAAGTGTCAGAGGCTTTCTCTGTAGCCCTGTCTGGAACCTCAAAACTTTATTTTGTCACAACACAGGACCTTTCTATGATTGGTCTTTATCCTAACATGCCAAATTCCCTCCTCTGCCAACATGCCCAGGCCTTAATATGAAATTAAACCATTGGAAATCCAAATTATTTCAGCAAAAAACTCAAATTTCTGGTGATGAGGTGGCTCAGGGTGGCTGGGGCAGCAGTGCAGATGGAAATCTGCACATCCAAGTGCTCCCTCAGCACAAGATGCTAAAATCAGCACCAAAAGCGAGAGAATTGGCTGTATATTTCCCAATTTATGTGGTTTTAATCCATTAAATAATTTACAAAATGCAATCCCACGTGGTTTAAGCTTTATGGGGAAAGAGAATGAGGCTGCTCTCTCTTGGTGAGCAAAGAAATTCAAAAGCAATAGGCTGCCTTAGGTGATGCCTCACTAACTCTATTTCTTCATCCCATGGCTACAATTTCAGACTTTACAAAAACTGGTTTGTTTCTTTTTTGGGGTTTTTTTTTAGGAGAAATCCAAGACAAATATTGAAACTTCTTAGGTATTCATATTTGAGGCATGTCAAACATCTCATCTTGGCAGAAGCAGGCACAGTTGAGGCTAATACATGAAAGTGTAATAAAATAGATATTTTTCTCCTGTCTGCTGTGACTGTGAAATTCCCATTTCAATTTCACTTTTTTTGAACAAAACATTACCTTTTAATGTTTAATCCAGATCTGTAAGGGATGCTGAGCTTTTAAATTCATGTGCACCTTTCCTGGCTGGGATGTCTCATTCTGAGGATGTGGGACTCTGTGGGCTGGGACAGTGGAAGCAAGGAACTGGTTTTATTTCTTTAGTGCTTCTTCACAGCTTCTGCAGGCTGCAAGTGCCTCCTTCTAGAAGCAACAAGAAATCAAAAGGAGATCTGAGGTTTTCAGTGTTGTGGTTCTTCTCTTTGCACAGCTGGTGCTTCTCAGAGATGTTTCAGATGGGGAAGTGAAACCCTCAGCTTTTATCTGTGGAGTGCCGTGTGTTGATTGCTTGAAGTATTGCAAACTCCCAAGTAGTTAAGTGAAATTTCCAGGAAATTACCATTATTTAGGTCAGCTAAGTGCCTTTGAGTTGCCTTTTGTGTGTGTCTGTTTCTTGTTGCAGCCATACTGCAGAAAAAAAATGCAGCTGAAAGAGCAAACTGCTTTGTTTGTGACAGGATCATGGAATGGTTGGGGTGGGAAGGGACCTGAAAGATCTCATTTCAAACCCCTGCCATGGCCAGGGCACCTTCCACTATCCCAGGGTGCTCCAAGCCTTCCAACCTGGCCTTGGACACTCCAGGGATCCAGGGGCAGCCACAGCTTCTCTGGGAATTCTATTCCAGGGCCTCCCCACCCTCACAGGGAACAATTCCTTCCCAATATCCCATCCATCCCTGCCCTCTGGCAGTGGGAAGCCATTCCCTGTGTCCTGTCCCTCCATCCCTTGTCCCCAGTCCCTCTCCAGCTCTCCTGGAGCCCCTTTAGGCCCTGAGCTCTCCCTGGATCCTTCTTCTCTCCAGGTGAGCACCCCCAGCTGATCCAATTCCCACCATCCTCAAAACTTTTACTTCTGTGAAGTTTCCCAGGTTATGTTTTAGTGCAAGGAAAACGGCCTCAAGCTGCACCAGGGGATGTTTAGGTTAGATATGAGGAGGGAAAAAATAATGGAAAGGGTTGTAAAGCATTGGAACAGCTGCTCAGAGCAGGGGTGGTGTCACCAAAAATGTGTGTCCTTGTTCTGTCACCGGGCAGCACTGACAGAACCAGAGGACACAGTCTGAAGCTATGCCAAGGAAGGTATAGATTGGATATTAGGAAAAAGTTTTTCACAGAAAGAATAATAAAGCACTGGAATGCTCTTCCCAGGGAGGTGGTAGAATCACCATCTCTGGATGTGTTTAGAAAAAGACTGGACATGGCACTTGGTGCTATGCTCTAGTTGAGGTGTTAGGGCAATGGTTGGACTCGATGATCTTAGAGGTCTCTTCCAACCTCATTATTCTGTGATTCTGGGGTTCTGTGTGGATGTGGCACTTGAGGACACAGTTTAGTGGTGACCCTGGTGATGATGGTTGATGGTTGGACTCGATGATCTTAGAGGTCTCTTCCAATCTCATCATTCTGTGATTCTGTGATTCTGTGTGGATGTGGCACTTGAGGACACGGTTTAGTGGTGATGCTGGTTGATAGTTGGACTCTTGGAAAACTTTTCCAACCTTAATGATTCTGGGATGGTGTGAAGCCCAGCAGAGCCTTTGGAGAAGTCTGTGCTGTGTGAAGTGTGTGGCACAAACTGAAATCAGACAGGAGCTCCCCCCGTGCCGTGGGCAATGGAGCGTTGGAATTAAAGGCAGCAGGGCGGCAATGGCAGAGCCACCTGTCCCTGCCTGGCTTGGTGGCACCTTGGAGCACTCCTGCCAAGCATCACCAGAGTGTCACATCTCCAGGAGATCAGGGATGGAGGCTCTGGCAGTGTTTATTGCATGAGCACTCTCTGTAGTGCTTGTTCTGTGTGGTGACTCTGCCTTTGGGATGGGATGAGGCACGAGGGTTTAGAAGAATCCAGGACTGAGTGAAGCTCTCAGGGTTCAAGTTCTGCCTCCCTGGCTTGGAGTGACTGCCATGGGCCACCAAGGCCGTGTCTCCCTAAGTTGGAGTGACCCCCACGAGCCACCAAGGCCTGGCTCAGAGTGATCCCTATGAGCCACCAAGGCTGTGTCTCCCTAAGTTGGAGTGATCCCCATAAGCCACCAAGGGCATGCTTTCTGAATCAGAGCGATCCCCATGAGCCACCAAGGCTGTGCTTCCCTAATTTGGAATGATCCCCATGAATCACCAAGGCCATGTCTCCCTAACTTGGAGTGACCCCCATGGGCCACTAAGGCCTGGCTCAGAATGATCTCCATGGGCCACCAAGGTCATGTCTCCCTAACTTGCAGTGACCCCCAAAGCCACCAAGACTGTGTCTCCCTAAGTTGGAGTGATCCCCACAAGCCACCAAGGCCTGGCTCAGTGACTCCCACGGGCCACCAAGGCCATGTCTCCCCGACGTGGAGTGACCCCCAAAGCCACCAAGGCTGTGTCTCCCTGAATTGGAGTGACTCCCATGAGCCACCAAGGCCTGGCTCAGTGACCCCCATGAGCCACCAAGGCCATGTCTAACTTGGAGTGACCCCCATGAGCCACCAAGGCTATGTCTAACTTGGAGTGACCCCTATGAGACCCCAAGGCCTGACTCAGTGACCCCCAGGAGCCACCAAGGCCTGGCTCAGTGACCCCCACAAGCCACCAAGGCCTGGCTCAGTGACCCCCAGGAGCCACCAAGGCCTGGCTCAGTGACCCCCATGAGCCACCAAGGCCTGGCTCAGTTACCCCCACAAATCACCAAGGCCAGGCTTAGTGACCCCCATGAGCCACCAAGGCCATGTCTAACTTGGAGTGACCCCTGTGAGACCCCAAGGCCAGGCTCAGTGACCCCCATGAGCCACAAGGCCTGGCACAGTGACCCTCATAAGCCACCAAGGCCTGGCTCAGTGATCCCCAGGAGCCACCAAGGCCTGGCTCAGTGACCTCCACAAGCCACAAGGCCTGGCTCAGTGACCCCCATGAACCACCAAGGCCTGGCTCAGTGACTCCCACGAGCTACCAAGGCCTGGCTTAGTGACCCCCATGAGCCACCAAGGCCATGTCTAATTTGGAGTGACCCCTGTGAGACCCCAAGGCCTGTCTCAGTGACCCCCATGAGCCACCAAGGCCTGGCTCAGTGACCCTCATGGACCACCAAGGCCTGGCTCAGTGACCCCCACAAGCCACCAAGGCCTGGCTCAGTGACCCCCATGAGCCACCAAGGCCTGGTTCAGTGACCGCCATGAGCCACCAAGGCCTGGCTCGGTGACCCCCATGAGCCACCAAGGCCTGGTTCAGTGACCCCCAGGAGCCACCAAGGCCTGGCTCAGTGACCCCCAGGAGCCACCAAGGCCTGGCTCGGTGACCCCCAGGAGCCACCAAGGCCTGGCTCAGTGACCCCCACAAACCACCAAGGCCTGGCTCAGTGACCCCCAGGAGCCACCAAGGCCTGGCTCAGTGACCCCCACAAGCCACCAAGGCTGTGCCTCGCTGCCCATGGCAGATCCATGCAGGCTCAGGGAAGCAGGGCTGGGCTGTGTGTGGAGCCTGAACAAATGGCTCATTTGCATGGTGGGCTCACATGTTTGCAGAGTCTGTTTTGGGCTGGAAAGTGCTCGGCTTCACTTTCTGGTGAGCAGGTGTTTGGCAAGGAAGAAGCCATCACACCATCAGCTGGGAGAGAGGAGGAATCTGCTCCCCGAGTGTTGATTCAGAAGCCATGGCTGCTGTTCAGGAAACTTTTATTGGAAGAGTTTTCTGAAGTTCTTTCCTTGAAAATGAAACAAGACACCTGCTGGGCTCCCACTCTTGTGCTTGTAACTCCCTTCTTCCCTGGGAGAAATCCTGACTTCTGTCAGGAGTTGTGCAGAGCCACAAGGGCCCTCCTGAGCCTCCTTTTCTCCAGGCTGAGCTCCTTTCTCAGCCCCTCCTGGTGCTCCAGCCCCTTCCCCAGCTCTGTTCCCTTCCCTGGACACCCTCCAGCCCTCAATGTCCCTGTGAGGGGCTCAGAAGTGTCCCCAGGGCTGGAGGTGCCTCAGCAGTGCCAGGGACAGAGGGACCATCACTGCCCTGGTCCTGCTGGCTGCACTTTTAAACTGATTAATTAATTAAATTAGTCAGTGTTGCCTTGTCTCAGTTACTGTGGAGTTCTCTTTTACCTTTTTTCTGTTTGCAAGGTTTCCTTCAGGACTGAATTTCTGGCCATGACTCAAAATAAAGCCATAACTCCAGATTTGATTGAGACCTCACCAGGTATCCTGAAAGGATTCTTGGGCTCTGTGGTGATTTTTGCTCATCCCGGTGTCCTGTTTGTATCTGGTGTGTTCCTGAGTTGCCAAGTGGATGAGTTTAGGCTCTTTTGCTCTTTTTTTCCTGACTCCATGGATCCCTGAGGTGATGGCTGTGGCTGGAGCTGTGGAACTCTGTGTGGGCTCTTCCTCCTCAGCATTCCCACGTCCCTGTCTGTGGGTTTGTGTTTGGATTGGCAAGTGGGAATTTCCATTTTTTAAAACACTCCTGCAGCTTTGCGAGCTTTCATCCTGAAAAAATGAAGCCTGTCTGCCCTTTCCTCCTGGAAAGATTACAGAAGGGTTTTAGCTTTAGGGAGAATATTGGACAGAAGCTGCTGTTGGAAGGCAGAGGTGCAAATGGGATTTCCTAAACGCTGCCTTGCTCCAGCTCTGCCCTTGTGTAACACAGTGGCAAAAATAGCAGCTCTTTCTGAGAAAACTGGAGCAATCTTGGAAGGTCCCACCTGTTCTGTGCTCCTTATAACTCCTTTATGTTCCTTACAGTGCATTTTCCAGAGGGACTTTGGCACTGTGGGAGCTGGGGCTGTTGCCTTTTTCTGTGGCCCTTTTGTGGGGATAAGTAGGTCAGTGGCACCAGTGCTGCTCGTGACACTTCCCCCTGCAAGCGGAGCAGAGCTCTGGGGCTGTTCCCTGGCCTCTGGCTTTAGTCAGGGTTACGTGTTTGGCCTTCAGACTGGCACAGGCTGATGGCTGCAGTCTGCTGCTGTGGCACTGCCTTTCTTCTGAGGCTCTGAGCCCCTCATCCCACAGCACAGAGTGGCACTGCCTTTCTGCTGAGCCCCTCATCCCATGGCACAAAGTCGCTCTGCCTTTCTGCTGAGGCTCTGAGCCCCTCATCCCATGGCACAGAGTGGCACTGCCTTTCTTCTGAGCCCCTCATCCCATGGCACAAAGTGGCACTGCCTTTCTGCTGAGGCTCTGAGCCCCTCATCCCATGGCACAGAGTGGCACTGCCTTTCTGCTGAGCCCCTCATCCCATGGCACAAAGTGGCACTGCCTTTCTGCTGAGGCTCTGAGCCCCTCATCCCATGGCACAAAGTGGCACTGCCTTTCTTCTGAGGCTCTGAGCCCCTCATCCCATGGCACAAAGTGGCACTGCCTTTCTTCTGAGCCCCTCATCCCATGGCACAAAGTGGCACTGCCTTTCTGCTGAGGCTCTGAGCCCCTCATCCCATGGCACAAAGTGGCTCTGCCTTTCTTCTGAGCCCCTCATCCCACGGCACAAAGTGGCACTGCCTTTCTGCTGAGGCTCTGAGCCCCTCATCCCACAGCACAAAGTGGCTCTGCCTTTCTTGCTGCTGGCTGCCCTCATACAGCACAAAGTGGCTCTGCCTTTCTGCTGAGGCTCTGAGCCCCTCATCCCACGGCACAAAGTGGCACTGCCTTTCTGCTGAGGCTCTGAGCCCCTCATCCCATAGCACAAATGTGCTGAGGGACTCAGGATCCCTGTGCTGCTGCTGGGTCTGGATATGGGAGAAAATGCTGGCAAGGGGTTCCCATTTCTCCCAGAACCTTTTATTCCAGATTACCCCATGCTGATTCCCTCGTGGTGAAGCCCCTGTGAGGGGTTAATACATTGTCTCGGCAATTCAAAGTTGGAGAGTTTTGGATTGGAAGTTCTATTATTCAATTGTTTTGGCCTTCATTTTGAGGACCTCAGAGCATTTTACAAAGAACTACCCCTGCTGTGGAAAACCAGCAGAAGGTCCTGGAATACATTGGAATATATTGTGTTGGAATATATTGTATTGGAATATATGTACTAGAATATATTCTCTTCCAAAAAAACCCCAAACTCCAGCACTACATGACTGAAGGGTCAGCAATAAGCACCCTTTCCTCCTTCCTTTCATTCTTTTATTGTGTTTAACTTGTTGGTGTTCAATGCCTTTTTTAAAATAATTTTTTTATGTTTCCAGTTTGAGTTTTTGTATGTTGCTGGCATTTCTTGTTCCCATGCTCAGATTTTATTTCAGTCAGAGCTATGAAATAGTTGAAGGCAGACCAGCACAAGATGATTAATTTTTCCTGTCTCCCAAGATCATCTTTGGAGACTATCAAGACATATGTTCTCAAATAGATTCCCTGGTAGCGTGGGGTTATGGGAATGGCTGAGCAAGGCTGTGCCCTTTCCTTCCTGTAAAACTGGGATGGTTGGAAGATGCCAATCAATCAGTTTTGTGTAGTGCTTACATCTTTTGCTCAGAACAAATTTGTAAGACGCTTTACATCCTGCTGAACGGGAAGCAGCTTTTGATTTTATTTCTCCTCTCAGCTGCTCTCAGTGACCCATGAGCTCCCTGGTGAATTCCCAAGGAATGCTGTGAGCCAGGGAACAGGAGCAGAATTCCCTGAGGTTCTGCAGAAGGGTCTGGGGCACAGCTGGGAGCCAAACCCAAGTCACCCAACACCCATCCCTTGCCTTAACTACTGTACAAGAATTTCCTCCTGCTGTGCCTCTAATAGAAACTGCAGGGCCAAATGAAGTGGGCAGATTGCAATCACTGCTGCTGAGTTATCCCAGCGGTGGAATTACTGCAGCCCTCTGCTTTTCCCGACTAATTTGGAAAGTTTGCTGCCTCTTCCCCCTCCCTCCCTCCCAGAGCTCCACCTTGCCACATTCCAGGCTCTGCCTTGTGGGAAAAAGAGCCCGAATGACCAGCAAGAGCCCAGATGTTGTGGCTGGGGGCAGGAAGCACAAGTCAGCTCTGCCTGATTTGTGAAGCTAAAAATAGTGAGAGCATTAATACAAATTTCTGCTTTCAGCTGGCTGGGCAGCCCGGCCTCTCCAGAGGCATCTTCCTTGTGGGAGCCCTGAGCACAGGGAGCAGGGCAGGCAGCTCGTTAGATTAATTCCTCAGTGCCTTGGATCCTTGTTTTATTTGCATTACAGGAGCGCCTGCAGGCCTGGGTGCAGCTGTGTGAGCCTAAAGATGAATTTCAGAGTGAGGGAATGTAGTGAGTGACAGGGAGGGGACAGAACCTGCAGCCACGTGGCACCGACAGCAATAAACCTGGGTGAGTTGTTTATTTTGTGTTACCAGCACAGTGAATGCCTTCAGCTCCTCACTGGGAGCTGTGGGATGCCTGGTGGGTAACTGGGAAGAGCAGGCACTGTCCCCTTCCTGCAGCAGTACAGGAGGAGGGTGGTTGCTTGGGATGGTCTGTGTGGATGCTGAATGTCCTGCACAACCTTCCAGAGTCACTCTAAATCCCCTTTTCAGTGATTTCATGTCAGGGGCAGCCAGTGGGAGAGCACATTTGGGGGACTGGGGAGTGTCTGGACGGCGTTTTCCAGCCTTATGGGTGGGGTGGGGAGGGTGGGAACAACGTGATCAAAGTGGCTTTTGTTCCCTGCAGCATAGATTATAGTAATGTTGCTATGGCCACAAATCTCCCTCAAATTGCAGCAGACAATTCATGAATTTCCTTTTTTATTACATCCTAACACTGAAAGCCAGCGAGGCTGCCAGAAACCTCTCCCAGGGAAATCTGGAGCCGCTGGAGATGTCAGGAGCTGCAGGAGGGGCTGGAATACAGGTAGTGTGAGTATTGCTGTGGTGGGGGATGCTGGAAAAAGGGAATCTCTTGTTGCTGGAACTTTGGGATTATTTGGAGGTGAAGTAATTAAATTTACCCAAAATATCTAGCTGCTCACTTTGATCCCATGACTCCTGATTAATTAGTTATTCCCATCTCCAGGGGAATTGGGAGTATCAGCATGCCTGAGCCCTGTAAGCTTTATCCTGTTTTTGTTCCTTTCCCAAGGAAGCTGTGTGGTCAGGAGAGCCTCACCTGGCTCAGCACTGGGAGATCCCTGGCAGTGCTTCCTGCTGCTGCAGCACATGGGAAGTTTTATTTTATCCTCCTGTTTGTAGCTTTGCTCACTCACAAAGGAGCAGAATTCAGGTGCCCTGAGCACTGGGGGTGAGGGATTTGTGAGTGGTTTCTTTCTGGTTGAAGTCAGGCCGTACATCTTGTGTGAAATCACTCATCAGAAACTCTTGTGTTTGTGGGCAGAGAGGGAGGGAGAGGGGAGGAAGTCGGTTTTGGTTGCAGCTTTCTCACCCCACAGCTGCCTGTGAATTGGTCTGTGGGGGTTCTCTCAGGGCTTGGGGAACAGGGCTATGAACAGAACTCCTCAACACCTCTTGGTCGCTGCCTCCTGTGGCCCTGGGCCACCCATTTAGCTCTTTCTTGCCTTAATTAGCCTAATTAGTGCCTTTAAGGTGTCTCAAATTTCTGGTAGTTGCTGCTTCTGGTTGTACACCAAGGCAGTGACCAAGAGCCCTGGGCATGTTCAGCTGGCTCCTTGTTAGTGTGTAGCCAAATAAACATCAAAACTCCTTTTGCTGTTTGATGTGACGGCTTGGAGGTGATGCCTGAGCTTGAATCCCAGATGGTTTGGGTTGGAAGGACCTCAAAGCTCATCCCATTCCACCCCTGCCATGGACAGGGACACTTCCCACTGTCCCTGGGTGCTCCAGCAGGGCCTGGGACACTTCCAGGGGTGGGACAGCCACAGCTTAACCCAAAGCCTGGCTGTGGCCATTCCAGCACTCAGACTGCACTGCTGTGACCTTGTCTGAAAATCAAACCTCGTGTTATTTTCATCCATTTGTTAATTTGATCCTCATTGAAACCCATCCTTGGTCCTTGTCCTCTTCTGGATCATGGGGTAGATTTTTGGTTCCATGTGACAGAGCACGAGCTTTTCTCTTCATTTCACCAGCTTAGACTCACATTTTGTGTGTCTACATTTTATATTTTTTGAGGAACTGCCAGATTTATGGTTACTAAATATGATGGAAGCTTTCTGCCCAAGAGTAGAAATCATGGAAACACAGGATTTGGGTTTTCAGGGACCCTAAAGATGTAGTTCCACCCCCATCCCCTGGGCAGGTTGTGCCTTTCAAGTGTCTGGGTAAAGCCCAGCCAGTGTTTTGGCTCTTTCATGTTTATGGTTTGGCTCTTTCATGTTTATGGTGTGTTCTCCTTGGGCTGCCTGGTTTTTGTGGGTGTTGTGGGTCTCTTGTGCAGCGCTTCAGCAAGGATCAGCATTTTGGGGTGACCCTACACAAAGCTCAGGAAGAAATCCTGATGATTTCCTGGAGCATCCTGGAGCATTTCTGTGAGGATACAGAGAAGGACAAATGTGTAGGAACTCAGAAATGGAATGAGGATTGTGTGGAGATGGAAACAAAGGAGGGAAATGTCCTGGAGGAGGAATGGGGGGTGAGGAGACACATTCAGTTTGGGCAGAGGCCATACACCCTGATTTCATTCTCTTTTTTTCTCTTGTGTTTCTTCCTTCTCGTGCACTGTACCCACACTTTTCATTAATTTCTAACAAGAGAAATAAAATACTGAAACTGTTTTGGCAGCTTCAAATGCAGGAAATCCACATTACTGTGGTGAGGCTTTATCAGCCCGTTCTCCCACTGGTGGCCTGAGCTTTGCCACCCTCAGGTGTCCTTCCCATGGCACAGTGAGCTCAGCCTGGGCTGCTGGGGCTCTCTGGAGAAACCCAGGCTGTCCTGAATGGACAGGCTTGGACAGCTCCAGCAAACACTGCCCTGCTCAGAGCAGTTCTGTTGTCCCCCATCCGTGGTGAATTCTCATGTTCACCCCACAAACACTGATTGAACAGAGAGATTTATGTTCAGGGGAAGGCATAAATAAGCTCTTTAATGTGCTGAATGTTAGTGTGATGTTTTTCTTCCTCCAGAACTGGAATGCTTGGCACAAGAAGGATGTGGGTCTGTTAGAGGGGGTCCAGAGGAGGCCACAGAGCTGCTCCAAGGGCTGGAGCCCCTCTGCTCTGGGGCCAGGCTGGGAGAGCTGGGGGTGCTCGCCTGGAGAGGAGAAGGATCCAGGGAGAGCTCAGAGCCCCTTCCAGGGCCTAAAGGGGCTCCAGGAGAGCTGGAGAGGGACTGGGGACAAGGGATGGAGGGACAGGACACAGGGAATGGCTGCACACTGCCAGAGGGCAGGGATGGATGGGATATTGGGAAGGAATTGTTCCCTCTGAGGGTGGGGAGGGGCTGGAATAGAATTCCCAGAGAAGCTGTGGCTGCCCCTGGATCCCTGGAAGTGTCCAAGGCCAGGTTGGAGACACCTTGGAGTAACCTGGGATAGTGGGAGGTGTCCCTGCCCATGCCAGGGGTGGCATGGGATGAGCTTTAAGGCCCTTCCCAGCCAAACCAATCTGTGATTCCATGAAATTCCCCCTTGCCCGATTTTTTGAAGAGTCTCTGACAAGATGATCTTTGGGGTCCCTCCAACCCAGACCGTTCTGTGATGATTTGAGGTGTCACAAATGTGTGACAAGCGTGGGTCCTTTGTAGTTTCTGTGCCACATTGTGCAGAGGACACAGCCTGCAGCGAGCAGCACACGTGGCTCCAGGTGTGTTCCCTGTGAGAGGGATGGATCTGTTCTCTGTTCTCTGTCATGCAGCAGCTGGAATGTGCTGCTTCTCACCCAAAACTTGCTGATTTTTCCTCTCCTTCGTTTCCTCTGAATTGTTCACTGCCAGGCTTGGGTGGGCTCAGGAGCTTTGTCATAGAAAGCTTCCAGCTCTAATCCCTCAGTGTGCCATCAAAACACAGATAAAAAATACAACAGGTCCTCCTTGGTGTGTGTGTGGAGGCAGAGAGGGGCTGGGAGGTGGATTTTTGGAGGAAGGACTGTGTGGAAATCTTTCCCAATTCCATTCCTGTAATCTGTGTTTAACATTCTTGTTCTGTGCTCCAGCCCCTCACCTTTAGCTGGAGTGCTCTGAGATTGCTTATCTGAAAGAGATGGAGGTTCATTATGTTAATTGGCTCTGAAATGACTGCAGCAAATATCAGTAATTGGTATTATTATTCTGCTCTTGTTGTGTCCTGGGGTTTCCAGGGAGCAGAAATGAATATGGAAAGCTGCTCTTTGTGCTGTGCTTGCTGTACCTCACGTGAGGCTGGGGTTTCAAGAGGCTGTTCAGTGATTCTGAAAAATAACAGAGTGGGTGACATGGGGAGGGGAAAGATCCCTGCTCATGGATGTCTGTGTTTAATCCCAGCTCCAGGAGAGCCCCTGCTCCGACTGAGGGGAGTCAGAACTGTGAATGCAGCAAAGACACGGCCACTTGCCACATGAACCGTGGATGTGTGGCTGGAAAATTGATTTCAGGAGGGAGCAAGCGTGGAATAAACTGGTGCTGCCACTCCTGACTGTGCTGCCTAAAATTGTTTGGAGAAAGGATAACTCCTTCTGGCATGGTGTGTCTGCCTGCTGCTGACAGCACTATTTCTACCCAGTTATGAGATCATTTTTCCTCAAAACTCTTCTCTCCCAGCTCTCTGCTTTGTCCAGAATGGTTTTGTCCCTCGTGAGGCAGAGTGGAGCTTTCCTGCTGGTGCTGACAGGAGTGAGCAGGGGCATAACTTGATCCTCTCTAAGCTGCAAAGCAGAGCAACATTTTGGTAATTTGCTGTAATGGGATCTCTGTGCTCAGCAGAATTTGTAATGTCAGCTGGGATTTGGTGTGGATGGGAGGACATCAGAAAGAAGGGAGGGTGGCTGGATAATTCCTCCTGAGGGGCAGCTGTGGGGCAGCTCTGATCTCTCTGTGAGCAGGGGCAGGACACAGGGAATGGCTGGAGCCAGGAATATCCAACCTAAACCAGGAAGGTTTAGATTGGATATTAGGAAAAGGTTCTTCCCCAGAGGGTGTCAGGCACTGGAACAGCTGCCCAGGGAATGGTGACATTCCCAAGGCTGCCAGAGCTCCAGGAGAGTTTGGACAACCCTCTCAGGGATGCACAGTTGGGATTGTTGGGGGTCTGTGCGAGGCCAGGGTTGGATTGAGATCCTTGTGGTCCAGCTCTGGGTATTCCATGATTCTGTAATGGATGAGGAATTTAAGAAATCTGGGATAGAAACCAGAAGCTGGAGTGAGGACAGCATTAGAAGGTAGGAGATCAGCTCCACAGACAGAAAATGAGTGATGGTGATTGCAGGGGTCCCAGGATGAGGGAAGAGACGAGAATCTGACTCCATGTTTCAGAAGGCTGATTTAGTATTTTATGATATATATTATATTAAAACTATACTGAAAGAATAGAAGAAAGGATTTCATCAGAAGGCTGGCTAAGAATAGAAAAAGAATGAAAACAAAGGCTTGTGACTGACTGAGACAGTCCAAACAGCTGGGCTGTGATTGGCCATTAATTAGAAACAACCACATGAGACCAATCACAGATGCACCTGTTGCATTCCACAGCAGCAGATAATCAATGTTCGCATTTTGTTCCTGAGGCCTCCCAGCTTCTCAGGAGACAAAATCCTAAGGAAAGGATTTTTCATAAAACATGTCTGTGACAAATGAGAGTGAAGGAAATGTGAAACTGCTTTTAGTTCCTTTCTTTCTAATCCCACCTGTTTGTTTCCACTGTGCTCCCTGGCCATCCCTAGGGGTCTGGTTCTGGCAGAGGGCTGGAGTGGGACATGCTGAGGGGTGCTGGGCTGCTTTGATCCATGCATAGCCATGCCTGGGGTATGGCCAGGACACCCAGGAGGGGTTTGGGAGAGGGATGTGGCCATCCTGGCTGGAGGGAGAGTAAACCATGCTCAGTGTGAAAAACGCCAGTCACTTGTTTTTGAAATTTTAAAAGTTTCATAGTAATAAAATGGTTATAAAAATAGTTATACAATTAGAGTAATAATGATTTGGACAATTTGAATTAGGACAATATGAGACAATAGAAACAAAGAGTTATGGATGTCTGGGTACCTTTTTCTGGGCAAAATAAGCCAGAAAAAGAACAGACATTAACAAAGGATTAACCCTTAAAAACAACAGCCTGTTGCATATTCATACACCTCATCCATGATGCACAAATTCCATTCAAACACAGGATTCTGTCTGCTCATCCTCAGCTTCTTCCTGTGAATCCTGACAGCGCCTTTGAGGTGGGAAGAAGTTCATTTCTTCTGATAAGAGGGCAATAAATTCTTTATCTCTGAAAGATTTGGATGTCCTGTGGCTTCTATCTGCCCTTCTTTAAAAAAAGTATCCTACATAGCAGAGTTTCTATTTTAACATTTTATTATAACCTAAAACTCTATTTACCACACTACTTAAGAGAATTAATCCAGCATTACTTTCTAACACAACACATCTAATATTCATTTGAATATTTGCAAAAAGCCAATCATAAAATACATGCATTTTTCACACTCAGTGTGTAGGGCACAGGAGTTATTCCTTCTGCATTGTGAAAAAGCAAATGTTTGTAATGATTCCACTCCTTTTCTTTCCTGTCCTGTAGCAGCCAGGCTGGAAGTTGCCAAGGGAGTTGATTTTTCCATCCTTGGGGTCCTATAATCAAACTCCTCCAACATTTCTCCAGACCAAATCACAAATACCTGAGGGTATTTGTATTATGATACCTGTAAATCATGCCAGGTGCTGATTGCACTTTTATCCTCATCTACAACCCCAAACATCCTGGTTTCTTCTCCTGCTCTCTGCGTTTCCAAGTTTGCTTGGCAAAACCAGATCAGCGTCACCTCTCCAGCTCTGGACTCACTGCTGATGCTCATTAAAAGCTGAGTTGCAGTTTTGGAAGTGCTGTGAGTTGGGAAGAGTGTTAGAGCCAGTTACAGCTGTATGGGATACTTAAAAAGAATGGAAAATACTGATTTGCACAAGGAGAGCTGCTTGGAGGCAGTGGATGAGAACATGGTGGGCAAGGGAATCCTTTTTTTCTCTCCAGCTGCCTCGTGGATGCCTGGAGCTTTGTAAAGAAATTTGCCACAGTCTGATGCCCTCATTGTGGAATTAAGGACAAACTTTGATGCTACTGTTTTAGGACTGTTTCCTTATTATTTGAATCTTTTCTCAGAAAAAAGTCTCAAGGTTTTTTTCCACCGTGTCTCTGAGTCCTCTCTGAGCAGCACAAGACACTGTTGACCTTTCAGTGGACTCAGATTTTCTGAAGTTTCACCTCTTTTTATTTAATTTCTAATTTTCAAAAAGAAAATATTCCTCAGATTGAGGTTGGAGTGATACAACTTCCATCTGGGAACTATTTTAGATGTAATTTGAAAAAACAGACTGTAAAACACACACTCATAAAAACAGCTTGTCCTTTCCAATGTACTAGAAAATGATTCTCAGCAGCCTCTTAATGCCCTCTGCTCGCCTGTATTTAAGCTCCATGACATGCTCAGAGACACAGTTACACTGCATTTTAATACTGAGTCACACATAAATTCCCAGTATGGATCATTTGGGGGAGATTAATATGGAGAATATGTTAATAGTTAGGAATTTGAAGTCATTGCAGATTTTGCAGCACTGAGTGTGCACGAGGAGCTCGGTGACTGTAACGCTGCTGTCCGGTTTGGCTTGAAAATGAGATCACTCAAAAAATGTGCCTTGAACTTTGGAAATTGTGTGGATGTGCACAAATATTCCTGCATTAGAAACACAGAATCCCAGAATGGTTTGGGTGGGAAGGGACTTTAGAGGTCATCTCATCCCATCCCTTGGGCAGGGATGCATCCCACTGTCCCAGGCTGCTCCAGGCCCAGTCCAGCCTGGCCTTGGACACTGCCAGGGATCCAGGAGCAGCCACAGCTTCTCTGGGAATTCTATTCCAGGGCCTCCCCACTCTCCCAGGTAAGAATTCCCTCCCAATATCCCACCTAACCCTGCCTTGTGTCTGTGGGAAGCCATTCCCTGTGCCAGGGCCTCACCAACCTCCCAGCCAAAAATTCCTTCCCAATATTTCATCCATCCCTGCCTTGTGTCCTGTCCTTGTCCCATTCCCTGTGTCAGGGGCCTCCTCACCCTCCCAGGAACAATTCCTTTCCAATATCCCATTGAATCCTGCCCTGTGTCTGTGGGAAGCCATTCCCTGTGCCAGGGGCCTCCCCACCCTCCCAGCTGAAAATTCCTTCCCAATATCCCATCTAACCCTGCCTTGTGTCCTGTCCTTGTCCCATTCCCTGTGTCAGGGGCCTCCCCACCCTCCAAGGCAAGAATTTCTTCCCAATATCCCATCTAACCCTGCCCTGTGTCTGTGGGAAGCCATTCCCTGTGCTAGGGGCCTCCTCATCCTGCCAGCCAGGAATTCCCTCCAAATATCCCATTTAATCCTCCCCTGTGTCTGTGGGAAGCCATTCCCTGTTCCAGGGCATCCTCACCTTCACAGCCAAAAAATCCTTCCAATATCCCATCTAACCTTGTCCTGTGTCTGTGGGAAGCCATTCCCTGTGCCAGGGGCCTCCCCACCCTCCCAGCCAAAAATTCCTTCCAATATCCCATTGTCACAGACATTTTTTCATAAAAATCCTCTCTTTGGGATTTTTCCTCTTCTGGGAAGCTGGGGCCCCAGAAGACAAATGTAAACAATTATCATCTGCTGCTGTGGAATGCAATAGGTGCACCTGTGATTGGCTCATGTTCCATGTTTACAATTAAGGGCCAATCACAGGACCAAGCTTGGGGACAGATTCAGGGAGAGCTCTCTTGTTTTGAGATTCTATTCTATTCTTAGCTTAGCAGCTTCTGCAACTTTTCTCTCTATTCCTTTTAATATAGTCATAATGTATTATATATCATATATTAATAAATCCAGCCTTCTGATCATGAAGCAAGGTTCTCGTCTATCTCTCTCACCCTGAGGAACCCTCACAAGTCACTGCAATATCC
Source organism: Zonotrichia leucophrys gambelii (assembly GCF_028769735.1). Taxonomy (NCBI): domain Eukaryota; kingdom Metazoa; phylum Chordata; class Aves; order Passeriformes; family Passerellidae; genus Zonotrichia; species Zonotrichia leucophrys. Next base: position 111,757,446 of record NC_088172.1, on the reverse strand, counting down.
CATCTAACCCTGCCCTGTGTCCTGTCCTTGTCCCATTCCCTGTGTCCTGTCCCTCATGGCACTATCCAAAGGTGTGAATCGTTTTTTTGCAGGTTTCTGGAACCCATCTCCCCACTTTTGTCTTTTTAGCATTCCTTGTGCCTCCATCTCTAGTCAGAGCAATTTTTTGGTACGAGGCAGGAGCGAGGCACCACTTACCAGCTTAAGGATTTACCAGCTGATCCCATCAGCTTTCCGTAGGGTGCCACTGATTTCCCAGGCTTTGATTTGCTGCTGTTTTTCATGAACATCTCCCTGAGCCCCAGGGAGGTCCCTTGATTAAATCATTAGTGCTCTGTGGGACCTCATGGGGAGCCCAGGCTGCCTCAAATAATGAGCTGAGACAAGAGTGGCAGCATCAGATGGATCCTGCCCCATCCCTTCCCCTTCTGATTCTTTATTTTTCATGGTGGGCTTGGTTATGGTGCCATCTGATTTTTGTGAGAGGGAATTTTTTTTGTGGAGAAATAAAATTGGGCAAGGATCATGTAAAAATAATGTCTGGATCCTGTAAAAATAATGTTTGACCTGCCCTTCCTCTTCTTCATCCCCAGCTTCAGGGTTTGCTGGAGACTTAAAAAAAAACCCAAACAAAACAAACCAAACATCAAATTGCTTTTGAGTAACGTGAAATCCTGATTATGGAAATGTGAATAATGGATCACAACACACATTCATGTTCTGCCTGCTCAGAAATCCTCCTGGTGGCCTGTGCATGGGCATCTAAAGGGAATTTTAAAAAAGCTTTTTGGGGTGGCTGTGTGAAACCAAAACCTTCATGATGGTTTTGGGTGCAAAGCAGCACTGATGTATTTATTTTATGGATAAATAAACTATTGAGGTCTTTTCCAAAGGAGCAGGCAGCCTAAATGGGATATTGCAGCAGAGGAGGGTGGGTGAGGAGCCCTGAGAGGGGATTGAGGATGTTCTTAGTTTGGGAGAGGGGATTGGTGCCATTCCTAAGCTTTCTCTGTGTTTGAAAATCCTGTTTTCAATTGTTCATATCATGCCAAACTTCAGGTAGAACAGAACATTCCAGCTAATTGCTCGCTGGTGCTTTTTGGGAAGTGTAATTCAAACTGTTCAGCTGTTTTGGGGGATGAGACTGAGCAAATACATTTCCTCACAATTAAAAATAAATACAAATAAAGGCAGGGTGACCAATTCAAGTCACGGTGCCTCTGCACTTGGGAGCAATGATTGGATATTTGGCAAATGCCTCATTTGCAGTTCCCATAAAAATCCACCAAAGCTGGGCCAGTTTGAAAACATGAGGGAATAAGGGCAGGGAATGAAGAGGGAGAGGAGGGAGACAAATTGTATTTCTTAATCATCACTGAATTCCACCCTCGGGTTGGATCCTGTCCTCACTGTTCCCATGGACTGTGTCATTTTGGGGAATGCTGGAAACAATCTCTGCAGAAATATTCCTCCCAGAGCACTGGTTTTGAACAGCCTGGATTCAGTTTTTGCAGGGATGAGGGAACTCAGTGGGACTGCCCTCTCGGTATGTGAAAATATGTATTTATATAGAGGTGTGTGGTGGTGAGGATGATAAAATATCCCTGTATGTAAATGTGACAGTGTTTAAGGATGGGGTTTGGAGCAACCTGGGGTAGTGCAAAGTGTCTCTGCTCATGCCAGGGGTGGAACTGGATGAGCTTTTGGGTCCCTTTCAACCCAAACCATTCTGTGATATATTAAAATCTGAGGCATCCCCTCATGAGCAGAAGCTGCCCATCCTCTGAGGCTCCTGTCCTTGCGGAATGTTGGTGACAATTTAAGAGCCAAATTTGGGTTGAAACAGCTTCAGAAGATTCCAGAAAGCACAGTTGTACAAATTGTATTTCTGTAGGAATCCAGCTGGAGGCGGGATGGTGCATTGGGCTCTTGGCTTGGAGCCTCATGGAGGACAGTGGGGATAAAAATCTTTATTTTTCTTTTGGTGGAGGTGGTGGCGACCTCTAAGAAAAACAAACATGGCAAAATAAGCATTACAGAGTATTTTGTCTTCCTGATACAGGAGATTTTTGTGGCACAACATCTGAGATGACCACACAGGTCCCCCATGCTGAGTTAACCCAGCAGGAATCAGTGCAGGAGATGCTCCTGTGTGACAAACCAAACCAACAAAAACCTGCATGGCTTTGAGATGGAGCCTGTGGCAAAATGGGCAGAGCTCTGGATTCCCAGCCCCTAATAAAGGTTTTGCAGGTGTTGAAGTTGCAGAATTAAACATCACTGCTGGTGGCACCACCCATCGCTCCTGTGGTGACAAAGGCCTGCAGGAATTCCAGGGAACAGGAGGGAAATGTGAGAGTCACTGAAGGATGATTTGTCTTATCTGCTGGGCAAACACTCAGATTTGCCAGTTTTTCAGGTTATTTTTGTTTGATAGAGGGCAGATAAGCAGATTCATTTTTTAAGGACCACTTCTTGTGCTTAATCAATTTTCTCTTGTGTGTAGTGAAAAGAAATTGAGTGTCCAATTTGTGCTTGTAGGGAGGAGTGGGTTCTCTGTGAGCTGCTCTGAACAAATCCATCTTTGTGTGACCAGGCAGCATCAGAGCTGTCAGGAAGGTCCTGTGAGCCCCTGTCTCTGCTCTTTTTTTATCAGAATAGGAAATAAAAGTCATGGAAAGGCTTTGATAAAGCTGTAAATGTGATCATGGGAGCTCTTAGGAGTAGCTGCATCCTGGCCCTTGTGATTTTCATCAAGTGCGGAGAACAAGAAAATCTGTGGAGTTCACAACACCAGTGGAGTAATAAATTGTTCCAAGAATATGAAAAGTGTCTTGGAGCAATCCAGATGATTTTTAAACTGGAGTGAGCAGGGTGGGCTGTGCCTGGGGCAGAGGGCTCAGCCCTCCAGGAACTCTGCAAAGGTTCTTGTGGTTGCACTCAGCAGCCAAATCTGCTTCAGTTCCCCAAAAAACAAGTGTTTAATGCCATCTCTGTGAGCTGGGAAATAGGAACAAAGGATGTTTTTACACCAAAAAATGCTGTTCAAGTATTAGCTCTGATATCTGTGTGTTAAAATAGATGTGGGAAAAGCTGGAGATCCTGCAGGAGGAGCAGCAGGGCAGCTTTTGGATCAGGGTGAAAATATCTGGAGCTGAACTTTTAAACTCTCCCACTTTGCTTATGGGTCAGGAGAGAGAGCAGAACTTGAATCCCTTCTCTGGGAAAAGCTGCTTGGAAGGGGACATTGAAAGGTGGATGTGGGCTGGGATGAAACTCCCTGGAAGAGATGGATTTGCTGCCTCTGAATTTATCCTTGGAGGTTGAACTTCTTCTTTCTTTACCTGTGGGAATGCTGAGATATCCAGAGAGGGTGACACCAGTTTGGTGGCAGCGAGCAAAGGAAGTTTCCATCGCCTTTCTTGAAGATAAAAATCTCAAGGCGCATTTTCTGCTGTGAAAGCAAAATGCTCTCATGGAACAGAGGGTGGTTTTTGCACCATAAAATCCGGGAAGTTCTTGCTTGGATCAGTTCCTTTCAAATGGATTTTGGCAGTGGGCTGGGAGCTTAGGAGAATTTTCTGGAAGGGGATTGTTGCCACTTCTGTCTGTTCTTCCTGCTGGAGAAGGAAGAGCTGTGCCAAGACAGATTCTGATGTGCCTCGAGTTATTCTTTGCAGCAGTTCATTTACCCCTGCTGAGCATCCCTGGCTTCATTCTAATTCTCTGTGCCACTCAGCTGCTTTAAGGTGAAAAGGATTTGTAAAATCCTCAGCTGTTGGTCCAGGGGAAAAGGAAAACCAAGAACCTTAATTTGAAGGTCCAGTTTTTATCCCTGAAAGTCTTGAGCCTCTGGAGTGTGCAAAGTGATTTTTAAAATAAAGCTTTTCTGAGTTAGATAAAGGAAAAAAAAATTCCTTCTTTCCTCTCAAAATTAGGTCCCAATCATGGAATCATTTAGGTTGGAAAACTTCTCTAAGATTCTTGAGTCCAGCTCTGCCAAAGCCAGCGCTGATCCATGTCCCCAAGTGTCACATCCACACAGCATCTAAATCCCTCCAGGGATGGGGAATCCTCCACTGCCCCAGGGCAGTGGGCTGGACAACTCTTTTGGGGAAGAAATTATTCCTAACACCCAACTAAAATTATTCCTAATACCCAATTGAAATATTGTCTTTTGTCTTGTTGCTCCTGTTGATAAATGTTAGGAGTAATATAAACGTCTTGAGCCTCTGGAGTGTGAGCAAAGTGATTTTTTAATAAAGTTTTTCTAAGTTAGATAAGAGGGGAAAATTCCTTCTTTCCTCTCTAAATTAAATCCCAATCATGGAATCATTTAGGTTGGAAGACTTCTCTCAGATTATTGAGTCCAGCTCTGCCAAAGCCACCGCTGATCCATGTCCCCAAGTGTCACATCCACACAGAATCTAAATTCCTGGGCAGCTGTGCCAGGGCTGGACAACTCTTTTGGGGCAGAAATTATTCCTAATACCCAACTGAAATATTGTCTTTTGTCTTGTTACTCCTTGTTGATAAATGTTGGGAGTAACATGAATGTCTTGAGCTTCTGGAGTGTGTGCAAAGTGATTTTTTAAATAATGTTTTTCTGAGTTAGATAAAGGAAAAAAAATCCTTCTTTCCTCTCAAAAGTAAGTCCTAAAAATGAAATAATTTAGGTTGGAAGACTTCTCTCAGATTATTGCCAAAGCCACCACTGATCCATGTCCTCAAGTGTCACATCCACAGAGCATCTAAATCCCTCCAGGGATGGGGAATCCACCACTGCCCTGGGCAGCTGTGCCAGGGCTGGACAACTCTTTTGGGGCAGAAATTATTCCTAATACCCAGCTGAAATATTGTCTTTTGTCTTGTTGCACCTTGTTGATAAATGTTGGGAGTAACAGTTCCATGGTAAATGTCCTGTTTTCCTTATCCACCCTCATTTCCACCTTGGACATCCCTGTGCATTCCTTTTTTCCTTTCTATGGTTTTCAAACTTGAGCTTGCTGAGGGAATTCAGGGATTTTTAAAGGGAATCTTTGTCCCTTTGGGATTTCAGTGGTCACTTGGCCATCCAAAGGTCGAGGTTGAGAGTTGTGTCTCCTGCAAGAGGGCATGAAAGGAGAATTTTGGCATCTGGGGTGGGAGATTGGGAGCACACAGAGCTCTCAGTGGAGCATTTCCAGCCTGAGTTACACCCTGCCTTGTGTGCTGGCAGCCTCCTGCTCAGCTGAAGGTGAATTATCACCTTAAATCCCTTTCCCTTCTGGTGGCTCAGCAGCTTTTAGGGCATCTCCAAGCTGCCTAAATTTGGATCTGAGTCTGAACCCAGCCCAGCAAAGTCTGTGAAGGGGCAGGATTGGGACAAGGCAGGAGAAACTTGGCAGGTTTGGACTTGACTCTTGGGGCCAGGGAGGATAATTTCCCAATTTGTTTCTGGGAAATCACTTGGTTTTGTTCAGGTTTATGGAAGAAACTAACAGTTTATCCTTCACCAGGCTGTTAAAATTCCTTTCTCACAGCAGGATCATAAAATCTTTGACTTTCTCTCTGCTTGCAACAACAGGTTTTGATTTCCCTGTTTGTGGGAAATTGGGGCTCTCTGGTGTTTTTTGTGGGAATTTCTCCCCCCCACAGACCCCTCCTGTGTTATCCCACTCGTAATATCAGGATTCCCAAGCACTCCTTCATTTCCAGCTCTGCTTTACACTTTCTTTTCTGGAGGATTAATGTGCTGGGTAACCTCTGTGCATAAACAATTCAGGAGCAAATGCAGTTAATGGACCCTGATGGTTTTTTGGCCATTTTTATGGGACACGATGCCTGAATTAGCCTGGGAAATTTTTCTGTTCTTAAATATCAGAGCTCAATTTAATGTTTTGTGTTGTCCAAACATCTGCTGGACTTTGGCATCTCCTTAATGGCACTTGGAGTGGGAGTGCCAGGAATGCTTTCCAGAGCTGTGGATCTGGGCTTGTGTTGCTCTGTCCCCATCAGGTTGGAGAATCCCAGGATTTATTTCCTGGGCATATTTCTGTATTAGGATGCAATATTTGTCTGCATTAATACAGGAGAATGAGCTTGAATAATTGTACTGAAACCAAATTTTAGATTTGCAGTGGCACCTCTGACAGTGGGAGAAATAATGGTGGTGCAGGCAGGTGAGGGAAGGAAAATACCAGCCTGGATAAGAGCCTTGAAAGAAGAGAAAATAGAGAAGCAAGTGGAGATAATTGTCAGGAAAGAGTGAGATGGAAGCAGATTGGGATGTTTTTGTGACCAGGAGTAAAGGAAAAAGCTTTTTGCTGAACTCTGTGAGGATGAGCAGAGGAAAATGGACAAATTTCTCTGGCTGGTGACAGGATGAGGTGAGGAAATAAAACTGAGAGCATTAAATATCCCAAGATGCCATTTAGTGCTGTGTGTTCCCTCCCCCATGAGCAGGGGCTGCAGATTCTCCATCCCTGTTTCCTGTGGGGCAGGAGGAGATCTGTGTGCATGTCTGAGAGGCTGGCTTTAATTTCCAGGAGGATGTAGGTCTTGTTTATGTTGGAGCAGCAAGCAGGAGAGGCCAGGAAGGGACCATGTGTGTAAGAGCAGGGCTGGATTCCCTGTGGAGCAGAGGAACCTTCCTGGGCATCTCTGCACAGCTGCTCTCTGCATCAGCCATGAAAAAAAAAAAAAAAAAAGCAATTAAAATGTTCTTTAGAAAAATAACAACAGCAAAGTTCTGTTTCAAAGGATGGAAGGCTCCTTACCCACGAAATTCATCCCATCACAGGGATTCCTGTGATCTCCAGAGACCTTTAGGAGCTGCAGCTCACCACATCAAAGGAGTGTCCGTGGGGCTTGGAGCACAACCATGGAATATTCAGGTGCCACGGGGGGTTCCCAAGGCTCTGAGTCCGTGCCCAGGGAACAGATATTCCCTTGCTAAGGCACCATCTGACAGCCTCCCCCTTCCAGACAGCTCTGCATCAAAGGTGACCTGGAAAACTTTTTTTAATACATTAAAACATGTCCCAGACTTTAAAATGCCAAAGTCCAACTTTCCCTCTGCTTAAAAGGTGTTTCTTTGCAAGTTTTGCTTGTCCTCACAGATTTTAAGCTTTGGGAACCATGGGCCTCTCTCCTGGCACAAGGTCTGCAGGTGCTGAAGGGAGACATGGAGGGACCCACAGCAGGGGACAGCTGAGAATGATCCATGCTCCAAAACTTGGGTGGCATCATCTGATATCCCAGAGGGCAGGGCTGGATGGGATTTTGGGAAGGAATTCCTGGCTGGGAGGGTGGGGAGGCCCTGGCACAGGGTGCCCAGAGAAGCTGTGGCTGCCCCTGGATCCCTGGCAGTGCCCAAGGCCAGGGTGGATGGGGTCAGGATGAGGATTTCTCTCCTCTGCCCATGGCACAGAGTGACCGGGGTCCTGCAGTGTCCCCTCTGTGCAGAGTCAGGATCAGTGCAGGTCCCTGTGAGCCCTTCCAGGATTGTCACCCTTGGCTCTCCCTCTCTGCCAGCACCCCAAGAGCCGGTTTGGGATAACCCACGTGTGATCCATGGCTTGCTGTGTGTGCGTAGGAGATGGGGACCTCAGGAAAGCTCAGCACCCTGGGGGACAATGGGGACACCAGGCTCAGTCCCACCATTGGCTGCTGCCCAAAGCCCTGCAGAGCTTTGACCGGGAATGGCCCTGGATTGGCCCTTGTTCCTTTGGCCTGGAATGGCCCTGATTCCTGTGGCCTGGAATGGCCCTGGATTGGCCCTTGTTCCTTTGGCCTGGAATGGCCCAGGAATAGCCCTGGAATGGCCCTTGTTCCTGTGACCTGGAATGGCCCTGGAATGGCCCTTGTTCCTTTGGCCTGGAATGGCCCAGGAATGGCCCTGGAATGGCCCTGGAATGGCCCTGATTCCTTTGGCCTGGAATGGCCCTGGAATGGCCCTTGTTCCTTTGGCCTGGAATGGCCCTGGAATGGCCCTTGTTCCTTTGGCCTGGAATGGCCTTGGAATGGCCCTGGAATGGCCCTGGAGTGGCCCTTGTTCCTTTGGCCTGGAATGGCCCAGGAATGGCCCTTGTTCCTGTGACCTGGAATGGCCCTGGAATGGCCCTTGTTCCTTCCACCCTCCCACAAAGGAGCTGTTCCAGACTGCAAGACAAGATGGATTCTGTCCCCATCTGGTTGGCAGCTGTCTATTGTCAAGTGGGCAGTTTGCCTTATCTCTCTCTCTGAGTGACCACAATCACTCCTCCCTTGGAGGGACATCTGCTGATAACAGCTATGGAATGTCACTGCATGGCTGATAAGAACTACAGCATCCCATTGGGAGATGTGAGCCCAGAGGGAGGAGCCAAGCATTCCTACCCGGATATAATCTGGAGATCCTGGAATACCAATATGGATTCTCCTCTGGATTCCCCAGAGGAACAGCAGCTGCCTCTCCTGGATCTTTGGAGGAAGAATACCTGTGACCGTGTTCACAGGGGTCCCAGGATGAGGGAAGAGATGAGGAGCTGACTCCACGTTTCAGAAAGCTTGATTTATTATTTTATGGTATATGTTATATTAAAACTCTACTAAAAGAATAGAAGAAAAGATTTCATCAGAAGGCTGGCTAAGAATAGAAAAAGAAGGAATGAATAACAAAGGCTGGGCTGTGATTGGCCATTAATTAGAAACGACCACATGAGACCAATCAGAGATGCACCTGCTGCATTCCACAGCAGTAGATAATCAATGTTTACATTTTGTCCCTGAGGGCTCTCAGCTTCTCAGGAGAAAAAATCCTAAAGAAAGGGTTTTTCATAAAACATGTCTGTGACAACTGCCCCCTTTTCTAAAGGATCCCTGCTCCAGCAGAGCCACCCCTGACACTCCAGGAGGATTGCAGCCACATTTCCAATTGTGCTGCCAACACTCTGACCCACAGGGTGTCAGGTTGTGTTTGACTCTGTCAGTGTTGTTTTAATTTACTGCATTGTTTATTTTATCCTTTTATTTTCTTCCCTATTAAAGAACTGTTATTTCCCACTCCCATATTTTTACCTGAGAGCCCCTAAATTTAAAATTTATAGCAATTCAGAGGGGTGGGGAAAGTTTACATTCTCCATTTCAGGGGAGGCTCCTGCCTTCCTTAGCAGACTCCTGTCTTTCCAAACAGAGACAGTGGCATTTCCCTGTTTTCCTGGGATAGTTTCCCTGATGGGATGTGGGATGCAGTGCCAGGCAAGCAGCCAGCAGACACCTCAGCAGCTCTGTGTTCCTCCCCTCCAGCCCTGCAGTGCCTGAGGCCACCTCTGGGTGTGAGTGAACAGAGCAGCCCCTCATGTCCCAAACCTGAGCTGTGCTCCCATCTGGGAGCAAAACCTGGATTAAAACATCCACTTTTACACCTCTCCATGGCATTCAGTAACAAATAAATCCCACAGCCTGGGGAGGGTTTTTACTCCAGGAGATGCTGAAGTGACAGGGAACTTCCCTGCCTGCCTTTTGTGGGGACAACACAAACCAGCAGAGCAGAAAGACATCCAAAATACCACTTTTCAAAGCAGCAACAGATCCTTCTGTCAAAGGAGACATTTCACAAGGATGGGCATGGCTGGATTCATGGCAGAACAATCAATGGGGATGAAAACCAACATTTCCCACCAGCCTGGGCTGGTCAGGCTGGAATTAATTTGCTTTTTGATCATCCATAGGGAAGAGTCCAGCAGAACCCTGGGGTGCTGCTGGGATGGGAATTTTCAGAACATTTCTCCTCTGGCCAGCACTCCTGGAGGCTTTCCTGGGTTGGGTCTGTGCCAGCCTTGTTGTGCTCCAGCTTGTCACCTGTGTCCCGGCAGATGTGACAGAGCCCTGCTGGCTCCTGATGGTGGCAAGAGTTTCTGTGTGTTCCTGGGGTTTGGCAGAGCTGCAGAAATCAGCATTTCCCCCCTGTTTTATTGTTTTATGGGTCCCCCTCCCCTCCTGCCAAGTGGGAATAACATTGCAGAAAGTGCCTGTCCCCGTGAGGGAACAATTTGGTGACATTCAGGAGTTGCTGAGTCTTGAACAGCTTCTGCTGGTCCAGCCAGTTCTTTGAAAGTTGGAATTTTTGGGGACTTTTTTCTTTTTTTTTTGCTCAAATAGCAGCTTGAGATGGGCCAGAAACTGTTGTGACAGTGCCTCTAAAATCCTTAAGCTGCTTGAATCACTCCAAGGAGCCAGGCAATAAAAGAGCTGGAATAAAATGTATCCCTCAATGTCCTTCACTTCTGCTGACAACTGCAGTTTAAATTACTGGTGCAGCCCTTCAGCATAGCTGGCTTGTAAAAACTAATAAAATATAAAATGAAGTTAGAACAGAGACTGGCCACCTTTTCTGTGGTGGAGAGTAGGGAGAAATCAGACTTTTTTTTTGGGGTGGGCCTCTGTTAGGGTGCTGTTATTGCTTTAATGATAGTGACCAGAGTAAAATATTAATTTATGCTGGAATTTTTACATAATTTTAATTATAGAGTGTTTATTAGACAAGGGCCTTCACTTTAATCATGAAGTGGCATTTATTCTATGAAGAATAAATGTTTGCCAGAGCTTACATTAAAATTAGGCTTTTAAAAAAACACTCTTAGGCTCTCTTCTAGTGGAAGGTGTCTCTGCCTATGGCAGAGGGTTGAATGAGATGATATTTGAGGTTCCTTCTAACCCAGACAATTCTGTGACTCTCAGAACAGTGGTTTGTTTGGGATTTGGCCATCCCATTGCCACATGCTCTGATTCCTTGGCTCCTTTGCCCCAAGTGACCAGAGTTTCAAAATAATTGGTGGCTTTGAATTTAAAAAAGGCAGATTTTTATTTTGTAAGCTGTCAGCATTCCAAGCTCACCATGAAACATCTCCAGGGTTCCTTTTAACCCAGACAATTCTGTGACTCTCAGAGTGTGGTTTGTTTGCCTGATGGATTTGGGCATCCCATTGCCACATGCTCTGATTCCTCGGCTCCTTTGCCCAAAGTGACCAGAGTTTCAGGGACAATAATTGGTGGCTTTGAAGGAAAAAAAAAGGCAGATTTTTATTTTGTAAACTGCCAGCTTGCTGTGAAACATCTCCAGGATTCCTTTTATTCTGTGACTCTCAGGTGTGTGATTTGTTTGCCTGATGGATTTGGCCATCCCATTGCCACATGCTCTGATTCCTTGGCTCCTTTGCCCCAAGTGACCAGAGTTTCAGGGACAATAATTGGTGGCTTTGAATTTAAAAGAAGGCAGATTTTTATTTTGTAAGCTGTCAGCATTCCAAGCTTGCCATGAAACATCTCCAGGGTTCCTTTTAACCCGAACAATTCTGTGACTCTCAGGAGAGTGGTGTGTTTGGGATTTGGGCATCCCATTGCCACTTGCTCTGATTCCTTGGCTCCTTTGCCCAAAGTGACCAGAGTTTCAGGGACAACAGTTGGTGGCTTTGAAGGAAAAAAAGGCAGATTTTTATTTTGTAAGCTGTCAGCATTCCAAGCTTGCCATGAAGCATCTCCAGGGTTCCTTCTAACCCGAACAATTCTGTGACTCTCAGGTGTGTGATTTGTTTGCCTGATGGATTTGGGCATCCCGTTGCCACATGCTCTGATTCCTTGGCTCCTTTGCCCAAAGTGACCAGAGTTTCAGGGACAATAATTGGTGGCTTTGAAGGAAAAAAAAAGGCAGATTTTTATTTTGTAAACTGCCAGCTTGCTGTGAAACATCTCCAGGGTTCCTTTTATTCTGTGACTCTCAGGTGTGTGGTTTGTTTGCCTGATGGATTTGGGCATCCCATTGCCACATGCTCTGATTCCTTGGCTCCTTTGCCCAAAGTGACCAGAGTTTCAGGGACAATAATTGGTGGCTTTGAATTAAAAAAATGGCAGATTTTTATTTTGTAAGCATTCCAAGCCTGCCATGAAACATCTCCAGAGCTGGGAGAGGCAGCGAGGGCCGTGCAGATGCTGCAGCGTGGGTGTGGTTTGGAGTGGATATTTCACAGGTCATGTTGAGATGAAACCTCAGCTGTGGCTGTTGAGAAACATCTTCACTCTCCTGGAGATCCCTGGGAGGAACTCTGCAATCAGGGGAGGAAGGAGGGTTCTGTGGAAGGGTCCTGGCTGCTCCTGTTTCTGCAAACATTGTGTAGCTGATGGAGCCGTGCCAGGACCTGCAGCCTGCCAGGAGGGACCAGCTCCCATCACCAAGTGTTTCCTTCTTTGTATCCCAAAGATGTGGGCACTCTGCAAGTGTTTTGCCAGCTGAAGTGAAAGGGATGGAAGGGGATGGAAGCAGCCTTTATAAGCAGCAGCAGCAGCATCCAAGGACCAGCCCTGAGTCCCTGCTGGGAGCTGGGGCTGGGGAGAGGCTGCGAGTGTGGAGCACATCAGTGAGAGTCAGGGTGGGGACAGGCAGGCTGGGATGCTCTGCTGTCCCAGAGGCTGGGTGGGAGGATGAAGGCAGGATGTGGATGATCCTTTTTGTTTTAAAACAAAGGGAAATGCCACTGACTTCACCCAAGAGGGATAATCCTGGAGCCTTGGGCTTTTCTTTACAAAAGGTATTTTATTTTTCTTGTAATTTTTTTTTTGTCTGTTTGTCTGCTGAGATCAGAGGGGTTGTTTGCAGCAGAGGTGTGGCTGAGAGAGGATTTGAGCTAGGGGAGAAACTGGATGAAGAATTGGTGGGAATTGCTGGGCTTGAGGCTGGACTTGGTGGGTGGAACTCGTGGTTGGAACATAACAGGTCGGGCTGGGTGGCTTGCAATGATCCTCTTGGACCTTGGCACTTATGGAACAATGGAGATAATGACTTTATTTAATATTTTTGTGGGAAATGATCCCATGGATGTAATGTGAGAGCTGTCAATTATCAGGTGTTGTACAGGAGGAATTTTGGGTGAAGTGAGGAAGTTGAGAATGCCTGGAAGGGGCTCAGAGCTGATGGAGCAGGGAGCTGCTGCTGACCCACATCTGATCCCTTTTAGATTTGCAATTTCCCTTCTCCAGGTGGTCTCATTTGTGCCTGATTCCCCCTTCAGCCTCCCTTACTCCCCAGCAGCCCAAACTGTCAAACTTGTGGCAGCTTCCAGGCTTAGGACCACGTCATAAATCACAGGATCCCAGAATGGTTTGGGAGGGAAGGGACCTTAAAGCTCCTCTCATTCCACACCCTGCCTTGGGCAGGGCCACCTTCCACTCCCCCAGGGTGCTCAATCCCTGTTTGGAGAGGCCCAGAAGGAATGTTTGTGTCAGAATGCCTCTCCTGCACGATGCCTTGAGGCCATGCAGAACTTATTTCATGACTCCGTGTGGTTTTGTTTGTGTTTTTCTGTTCAACAGGAGGGAAACCCTTGAGATCAGCACTGGGAGGAAGAGGAGAGGTGGAGAAGGAGTCGGTGTGGGATGTGGGACAGGTCTGAGCCCAGGAGCTGAGGGACAGCAGGTAAAGCACAAAGGAGCTCTGCAGTGTCAGGCTGCCCCATGCCTGGGGTTAAGCTGCTTCTTCCCTTGCTGGATTTTAACATAATTCACCAAAACATCTCACACCCTTCCAACAACCCTCTCCTCCTCCCCATAGTCCAGTTGGAATAATGTTGAGATGAGAAAAGCTTGTAAAAATAGGGCAGGACCAGCACAGTGTCACCCCCAGAGCTTTAATCAAGCTCCTTACATATTTTTTGGCCATCAGCTCTTTCATTTAATCATCCATTAATTGCTGAAAGTTTTAGCCAAATTCATTTGGCAGAAGTTGCAGGAGAAGAAGCAGCATTTCACAATATTCTGGTTTCAGCACTTTTCAACTCTGATTTTAAAAGCAGTGTTGAATGTCACTGATGGTCTGAGCTCAGTGTCTGGGTGCCTCAGGATCCAAATCCCTGCACACAGCTCAGGGGGAAGTTGGGCTCTGAACATTTTTCTTCTTTAGCATCATTCTCTGGGCAGATTCTTGTCCCCAAACTCTTTGTAATCAAGGTGTGAGGATTAGTCCTTGGGTGCTGATCACAGCTCTGGGGTGGGGGTGTGTGGTTCTCTGGGAGCCTTCCAATCTCACTGCAGAGGATGGAGTTGCTGCCAGCAGCACATTTCTCCTTCCCCAGTTTCCTTCTCACTCCTGTGAGGCAGCCAGGGGATGAGATGAGATTCTGTGCCCTGTGCTGAGCTCCTTCAGGCAAACTCAGGCTCTGGAGTCTTGTCAGACACACTGATGAGTTTGGGCTCCAGCAGAGGTGTCAGGAGTGAACAGAGGAGCCAGGGAGTGGCATTTGCTGGCACAGGGACACGAGGACAGCACGGGGCAGTGGCATCCTGCACAAAGCTGCTCTGCCAGCCCAATCCAGCACATGGATTGTGCCTGGGAGCCACCAGAGTTCCCCCAGTCAGAATCTGGCTGCTAAATCTGGTTCAGGAGAGCTTGGATGAGCTGTGCTGGGCTGTGGTTCAGCACAGAGCACACGAGGTGCTCTCAGGGTCCCTTGTGGCCATGAGCTCTGCTCCTCTGTGAAGGGATCACAGCTGCAGCTCCAAGGACAGACTGACAGGCACATGGCCAGTCCCAGCCCCTGTTGTGACTCCCTGTCAGAGGATTTCTCCAGGAGCTCTGTGTCCTTGGGAGCCGTGCTTGGAGCATCTGCTCTGGATATTCTTGGGGCTGAACTGCTTCCAGCAGGCTTAGCAAGTGTGCCTGTGATTTCCTGCAGGAAATCCAGCCATGCAGGGTGGTGTTCAGCTGATGGGACTGTGACTATCAAACCATCATGGCATTCCTAAGTTGCCTTTTTTCATTACTTTTTTAAAAACCTGGTAGCTGTCTCCCCACCCCCAACCCCATATCTGTGCATCTATGGAGTTTTTTTCCCCCTGCCTTGTTCAAGTGAAAGAGTAAATCCTTTTTGATTTATTCCAGAGCAGCCCTCGAGCTCAGCTCCTGTGAGAGCCTGCTGACTTGGAGTTCAAAAGATCTCACAGCTTTGAGGCCAGGCTCTGGCCTTCCATCTTGCCTCAGAGTTAAACTGAAAGAGAAAATTCCTTTTCTTCTTGAAAAGAAAAATCACCATGCTGTGTAAGGGAATCAGACTTACCTGGAGCAGCAGAGAATGCCAACATGCAGAATTCCAGGTTAAAAATCTGGTTGTTTAGCAAGGCTTTATTTTCAAGCACTGAGCACGTTGTTTAGGAAGTGTTTTATGGAGATAAATAGTCCTTTAAAAGCAGAGCTGCTGCCTGGCTGGGAGCCAGCCTGTGATCCTACATTAAAGCATTTTTTGGGTGTTTAAACCACTGCATTACCACGGTGGCTAGAAATGGAAGTTCTTATCCCTGGCTTCCTGCAGATCTGCAGGGCTAGATGACATTTTAGGAAGAAATTCTTTACTCTGAGAGTGGTGGTGAGGTGAATAGAGTTCCCAGGGAAGCTGTGGCTGCCTCTGGATTTCTGGAAGTGTCCAAGGCCAGGCTGGGCAGGGTTTGGAGCAGCCTGGGACAGTGGAAGGTGTCTCTGCCCATGGCAGGGGGGAATGGGATGAGCTTTAAATTCCTTTCCAGCCCAAATCATTCCATGATTCAATGAGGTGCAGACATATCTGGCATATCTATATGTGTGTTTATATGATTTATATGCACATATAGAACAAAACAAACCTATAAGAACTATTTATATCCTATTCCACTTCCACAGCACCCTGCTTAGTCCAGATTTATGCAGTTGTGGCTGCAGCTGTGAGCTTGGAAATGCAGAGATAATGGATGGAAGACTTTTAATAACTGTAGGGACCCTCCTTTTAAAATCCAGCTGCTCTGAGCAAGGTGACCTTGGCTCTGACTTGGGAATCCAGCCCTGCAGGGGAAGGAGATGCTGATCCATGGAGCAAAATCTTGGCCAGACAGAAGGGAAAGCACAGGTTGGGCTGGTGGAGTTTTCAGCACTCTTGAAGTTGTCGGGCTGTTGAAACTATGGGTGCTCTCCAAAATTTGAATTTACACCTGGCAGTGCTGTATCTCAAATTTGAATTTACACCTGGCAGTGGTGTATCTCTGTTTTTCAAAAAGCTCCAGTCCTGCTATGGAAAGAACCAGCTTTTTTGACAGCAGCACATAAGTGACAGCTCAGGTAACCCTCAGAGATGTGAGGAAAATCTCACATGGTGTTTTCTCAGCAGAACTCCTCCAGAAATCCTTTCTTTCAAAGTTTTTGGGCCTGTGGAGAGAGTCCATGGAAACACCTTGGTGTTTTACCCCCTTTTCAGGAAAAAATGTTTAAAATTAAAAAAATAAATGTTGAAAGAAAGCTGAAACTGCAGTGATTCTCTGGGATGTGTGGGTACAGTAAAGGCACAGAGCTCAGGTGACAGTAAAGGACAGGGAACAGAGTGGCTCTTCTGCTGTTCTGTCCCATAGAAACAGAAACCCCAAATCCTGACCTTCTCCCATGTTCTGAGCCAGCAGTAAAATAGGAATATTTTGGTTTTTTTCCTCCCAAATCTAATTTGAAACATGATGACTGGACCCTTCTTAAACAGCTTCCAACTTAACAATAAAGAAACTTCACAGAGTGCTTGGCAGGAGCCTCTGTACATAATTTAGATCATAATCAGATGCATTAACACATTTTATATGGATCTCATGGGGGCCAGGAAGACGAGGTGTGCTGGGTAATTTCTTCCCAGATTTCTTTACCTGATTGTTTATTACTCTTGGGGACTTCATTTGTGGTCCAAATGTCACCAGCAGCATCCTGCTGCTTCATGTGCCTGCATTCAAATTCCTTAATTGCTGTGTTCTCCTCCGTCTTTCCATCCAAAGGGAGGATGGGGAACAAAAGCAAGGACCCAAAATCTGCAAACTGCTCTGCCTGGAGCTCCATGGGAGGGAAGGAGCTGGGAGTGCTCCTTGTTTCCCACTGAGTACAATCAGAATCTGCTGCTGGGGAGCTGCGTGGGGGAAACACTTCCTCTCCCTCCCTTTCCCTTTGAGGTGTTCAACAGCAGCAGCTTTAATTTTATAAATCTCCTGAAAGCTTTTCCACGCTCAGAAAAGAGAAACGGTCGCGCGTCTCTCGCTTTGCTTGATTGTTTTGCCGTGAATCCACCTTGTGAAATCTCTCCTTTGACAGGAAGATCTGTTGCTGCTTTGAAAAGTGGTATTTTGGATGTCTTTCTGCTCTGCTGGTTTGTGTTGTCCCCACAAAAGGCAGGCAGGGAAGTTTCCTGTCACTTCAGCATCTCCTGGAGTAAAAACCCTCCCCAGGCTGTGGGATTTATTTGTTACTGAATGCCATGGAGAGGTGTAAAAGTGGATGTTTTAATCCAGGTTTTGCTCCCAGATGTGAGCACAGCTCAGGTTTGGGACATGAGGGGCTGCTCTGTTCACTCACACCCAGAGGTGGCCTCAGGCACTGCCATTGATCCACAAGTTGGCACAGCCAGGACTGAAACCTCCAAGGCAGGTCAGACCTGGCCTGGGTGTTTGGGCAGGTGAGAAAGCTCAAGAACATGACAATGACTGACTTACACCCTGGATTTGGGCCAGAGAGCAGGCCCAAAATGGGACCACAGCAGCCCAAAACAAAACCACAGAGCTCCTTCTTCCCCTTTTATCAGTGCCTGATAATGGTACTGAAAACCACGCCAGGCCAGGGGAGAAGCATGGATTTGTTTGCCTCTTTTTTATCTTTTCCCTTCAGTAATTGTTTATCAACATCAGGTGATGATGCAACAGCGTCCCAGATTAGCTGAGCTCATAAAGTGACTTTTACCACAGAGCACAATGATGATGATGATGGAGAAGTGAATATCCTTAAAAATCAGAGTTGATGGGGTTGCTGAATTTCAATTTTGTGTTCTCAGTGAATCGCTGTGTCTCACCCTGTGCCTCCAGTGCCTTGTGCTGTTGAAATGTCCACAGGGAGAGGGTGAAGAGCTGAGAGTTTGGGGCCTCTCCCACAAACTCCTGCCTTTCCCTGGTTTTCCAGCTAAGTGCTGAGGAATGGTGCTACTTGCAGGATATTCCCCCTCAAGATAGAAAAGTTAAGGTTGTTTTGCTCTCCTGAACAAACCCTTTAACCCCCATCTCATGATTCAAAATTGGCAGGAGAGCCTCAGAGCAGCTTGATGCAGGCTCTGAAGGGTTTGTGTGAGCAGGGCAGGCAGGAGTGCGTGAGAGGGAGAAAATATCCTCACTCCCTTTGTGTTTATAGCCATGTCACAAGCATTTCCTTGCTCCCAGTTGGGATTGATGAATTCTCCTTAGGTCAGTGGCACACACAGTTTGGACAAGCTCGATGGCTTGTGGGTCCAGCCAGCAGAACTGCTCCTGAGCAGGAGCAATGAGGAATTCAGGATGTCTTTAACAAGGGAATTCACTCTGCTGCTTTAAACTGACAGGGGGCAGAATTAGGTTGGATTTTTAGGAAGAAATTCCTTACTCAGAAGGTGGTGAGGCCCTGGCACAGGGTGCTCAGAGAAGCTGTGGCTGCTCCTGGATCCCTGTCCATGGCCAGCCTGGATGGGGCTTGGATCAGCCTGGGATAGTGCAAGGTGTCCCTGCCCATGGCAGGATGATAAAAATCATCACTGGATGATTTTTAAGGTCCCTTCTAACCCAAAACTTTCTGTAATTCTGTGATCCTGTATGGGGAATACTCTTTAAATATCACAAGGAAGGGGATAGACATAAATAAGGCACAATGGGAAAGATGAAACAACTCTTCTGGTGGCTGGGAATGGGGATAAAGTGCATTTTTGTGGATCAGGCAGAAGGATGCTGCCTGTTGTCAGTGTGTGTGGTTGCCCTCCTCTGGTTGGAAACAGAACAACCTCCCAAGACTGGAGACTTTTTTGGGGGCAGGACTGTTGGGTTTCTTCAGAGTGACTTTGAAAAGAGTCAGGATCATTGCAGATGCTGGGAATTGGTCAGTGCAAGGTCTCACCCTTCATCTGCAAAGCCACCCTGGGCAAGGGGCGACTTCTGAGCTGCTGGATGGGCACAAATTGTGCAGAGCCAAGGGAGGCACCAAGGCCAGAACGTGTCACCAACATGGACAGACTCTGCATGGGTGGGCGCAGGGCTTGGAGAGGCTGCAGAACACAGCTTGCTGCAAGCTGTGGCTCTGAGGGACGTGTCACCAGGGCCTGGTGACCCCACAGCCCTGTCACACCTCGGAGCAGGCACTGACCCCTGCCTGTCTCCCTGCTCGGCACAGCTGGCTTGAGTTCTGCATCAGGCTGAGAATTATGTGACAGATTTCATTAGCAAATCATTTGCTGACCTTCAGTTTTATGGAAATAGTCTGAAAGTGAGTTTATCAGCAGCTAGCTGTTCCAGCAGAGAGGCAGAGGCTTAGAGGATTTAAGGGAGCTGCATCCAGCACTGGTGATTTCCACTCGCGTGTGTTAGACCGTGTCCTTGAAGGCTGCTGATACTAAGCCAGGTAATCCTGGTCAGCAAAAATACTGACTTGTGCTTTTTGGGATTTTTTTTAATATCTGGATCAGGACCAGCAAAGTCAGGGAGAGAGCTGTGTGCCTTGCTAGAGTGTCTTAAGGGTGAAACCTTTGCTCTGCATTTGGAGCCATTCCAAAATGTGAATCCTAGGAACTATAGATTTTGTCTACTATGGATTTTGGCAAGGCAGTTGTTGGAGCAGCTGAAAGGGAAATGAACCTGAGAGGAGCTTTTGACTTTGGTGAAACTCAATAGTTACTTTCCAGTAACAGGGAGGCATTAAAAAAAAAAGGCCAAACCTGATATCTGCAATTCAGACAGCATCTAATCCTTGCTTTTTTTCCTGCCACTACAGGATCCAGGGTGGGATGTGCACACCTTTCCCTGCATGTTGGATACACAGAAGGATCTGGGGAAATGCTTGTGCAGAGCTTGAACAGAGAGAGCTGATCCTTAAAGGCTGTCCCTTAAATGTCTTTTAATGTCAGCCCAACCCATTTAATCTCACAGCGTTGCTCTCATGAATGTTTTATCACCTCCTACAAGTATTAAGTCCTACAATACCACTAAAACACGTTGAATTTTAGTGTGAAAGCAGTGAAAATGTCTTAACTGAAGAGATGTGTTCCTGTGTCCAGAGGTAAATGGTGGACAGAGGGAAGCACAGTGTGCTGGGAGGCTCCTCTGCCACCAGCTCATACATCCAATGAAAAACTTACTAAGAGTTATTTTTATTACCCATTACAGCTTTATCTAGTTCAGATATCTCCAGGAAAGGCTTCCACCTTCTCTCTGGCATTTCTGTGGATTGTAGAACAAACAAGTTTGGAAGGGATCTTTGGAAGTCTCTAATTCAATATCCTGCTTATGGCAGAGGTAGATTGGGATTGCTCAAGGCTTTGTCCAGTGCTGGGCTGGAGCTCTCCAGGCTCCTGTTCCAGTCATTGGTTTTCCTACTGAATATCCACACAGGAGGAGGATACTCAGCAACCTGAATATCCACACAGGAGAATACTCAGTAACCTGAATATCCATATACAGGAGAATACTCAGTAACCTGAATATCCACACAGGAGGATATTCAGAAACCTTGCTGCTGTCAGGGTAACCAGCATCTGCCCAGGATGGTTTCAGAAGACAAATCCATGAGGTTCAGTTTGCCCACAGCACATCATCTTGCCCTTCATGGGAATGGATCCCAGGAGGATCTGCTCCATCCATCCCTGCCCAGAGCCTTCAGCTGGCAGCAAGGTGTTGCTGTCCTCTTTATTCCAGAGGGAATTCCAGAGGGTTTATTAAACCCTCTGCAGGGTGAGTTTGTGCTGTCAAAGTTAATTCTCAGAAAATGAGTGCAGGTAACCTTGGCTTCCTCTTGACTTGGCTGCTCATGAGCTTTCATTGCCTTCTCTAATAAAACCTTCACAATTGCTTAGGGACACTTATAAGTTGTTAATGTTTAAATAAAGGGATTAATTTCAGGCCTCCTGCTGCTGAACTTGTACGTTGGAATTTTGAGGAAGTGCCTTTTCCCCGCGAGGTGGGAACAAAGCCTTTGATCAGCTAAATGGGCTGGAGCTCGTGGTGAGGAGCCACTGAACTCCTCAGCATCCATCTGCACTTGCCAGGCAATGGTGACAATTAAAATGGTTCCAGAAAGAGTAAATACACAAGGATTTTAGGGCATGGGTATAGGCAGGTGCCTCAGGAACTCCTGCCCTTTAAACCTCTTCCTGCTGTTGATTTTATTGATGATTGAATTGGTATTTGAACATTTCCATGCCTTTGTTTCCCCACCTAGAAATGACTCGTGCCTTCCTTTTGGGTTATTGAGCTTGGCTGACACATATAAAAATTGTCAAGGTAGGGTGCCAAGAGCACACAAACTATTTTATTTTTAGTGTCTTTTGAAATCTTGGACTTTTTGTTCTCCCTTTTATCTGTCTCTTTCTTTTTAATCACACCAAATGGAAATAAATTCAATCACAGCTGGTGCTGGAGAAGAATCATTAAGCCCATCCAGCTGGCTGTCTCGGGGCCAGAGTGGGATTGTTCCCTGTGCTGCATTTCCAAAGTATTTCATCTCCTTTAGCCCTGTGTTTGTGGAGTGATGAGCTCCCTTCACTTCTGTCTGCTCCCGTCATCGATCCGAGCGGGAAGGGCTATTTTTGGGTGGCTGTAAGCAAATGGACATCAGGCACCATGGAAAGGGGACTGGGTTATTTTTGGAAACCCATCAGCAGCCGTTCTGGCAGGTCCTGCTGTGGGATTTGTCTTCCTCAGCTGGGCTGTCTCAGGTTGTGGTATCGGTTCCCAAGGTTGTGAACCTCATTCCTTGGATGTGCTCTGCACTCTGAATGTGGAATTAGCAGCTGCTGGAGATGGTGTTGATGGCATCAGTTCCTGGGATTTAATTCCCCCCAGGCCAGGTTGGATGGGGCCCTGAGCAACCTGATCTAGTGAGTGGCATCCCCGCTGGAATGATGAGCCTTAAGGTCTTTTCCAGCCCAAACCACTCTGGGATTCTGGGATTCCAAAGCAGCCTGGATGGGAGGGATGCAGGGTGGTGGAGCTGGAGGTTTTGGGGCAGAAGATGAGGTTGGCTTGGGGGCAACGTGGGAAATGCACCTGGAGTGGAGCCAAGCCATGGAGGTGATCTCACAGTCAGAGCCCTTGATGGATGTGCAGATTTGGCATCTGCTGGTGGGCACAGGGCAGGTTTTGGGGTGCTCTTGGGAGTTTGGGCTTGTTCTGCTTCAGTGGATTGTGTGATGTTCAGCAGAACATCATCAGAAGGGTGATGTTTCCTTGGTTTTGCTTAGTCCTCTTCATAAATAATTTTGCCATGTTTAGGACATGGTTTAGGATGGGCTTGGCAGCACCAGGTTGTGAGTTGGCCTCGGTGATCTCAGAGGGCTTTTCCAACCTTGATGATTCTGTGATTCCGTGATTCCATCAGCATTTTGGGACAGCAGAAGATGAGGTTGGCTTGGGGGCAACGTGGGAAATGCACCTGGAGTGGAGCCAAGCCATGGAGGTGATCTCACAGTCAGAGCCCTCAGTGAATGTGCAGATTTGGCATCTGCTGGTGGGCACAGGGCAGGTTTTGGGGTGCTCCTGGGAGTTTGGGCTTGTTCTGCTTCAGTGGATTGCAGAAGGGTGATGTTTCCTTGGTTTTGCTTAGTCCTTTTCATAAATAATTTTGTCATGTTTAGGACATGGTTTAGGGTGGGCTTGGCAGCCCTGAGTTGTGATTCGGACTCAGTGATCCCAGAGAGCTTTTCCAACCTTGATGATTCCATGATTCCACGATTCCATCAGCATTTTGGGACAGCTGTGGCACAGTTTATGTGTGGGGCTGATGCTGTTTGGAGCCTCTGGGCTCTCCAGCCCCTCATGTGTGAATGTGCAGGTTGGAATCTGGGGGCAGTGGCCAAATCAACCCCATCGCTGTGGGCAGCTCGGGCTGAAAACCTCCTGTGGGGGATTTAGTGCTCATTATCTTCTCTCTCCGCCTCAGCAAAGCCCCAAATCTAATTTCAAAGGTCAGAACATGCTCTCACCTGGGTGTTCCCAGCCTTTTATAGAGTGCTTGAAGGCCATTTCCTAAAATTAGCTGCTGCAGGGGAAAGCTGATACTGGCTCTGTATCAGACCCTTTCCAAAGCTCTGGATAATCATTTACCTGATTACTCCTATTGAAACTCATGGGTAAAAGGTAGAAAATGGAAGAAAACCAGAACCTGGTGCTGCTTCCTAACAGAGAAATAAAACCATGTGGGTTTTGGGGCAGAATTCTTCTTCTTGGTTGTTTTTTTTGAGGTGTTTTTTTGTTTTCCTGAAGTTTTCCCAGGCTTAGAATCAGACTTATTTTTGTTTTCCTCAAACTTCCTGGTGATCCAAACATGCTGGGGAGCTCTGGGAAGGGGGACATGTGACTCTGAAGGAGGCTGAAATGGTAAAGCACACTCAGATCTGCTAAGCAACAGCATTGACACGTTTAAATAAATCTGCTGTTGACTAATATAGAGTGACATATTGAGAGCAATTAAAAAAAAAAAAAAAAGGGAAACTAGGCACAAATTTGGGAAATGAGTGGAATGGGAACAGAACAAAGATGTTAGAGAGGAACGCTGGATAAAAGAGAGGGAGGGCTGCTCCACAAAAGGAGCGTTCTGGAGAACCAGGGTGTCCATCAGGAAGGGGGAGACAATAGCAGAAGTGCAGATTGGTGCTGGAATTATCCCTTGGCAGTAGGATCCTTGTATTTCTGCTTCCCTGCCAGCTCTGCTGGCTGCCAGGATTGAGGAGATTTGTGCTGCCTGGTGCAGAGAGGAGCATGTGGTGGGATGTCAGGCAGCTTGGAGAAGGTAAGGTGGCACTCCTCGTTCCCGTGGTGACTTTGGGACTGTTGTTCCTTTGGAGCTGCTGTGATTTGGGTGTGAGTCCTGTCATTCCCATCCCTGTGGATGTGTGTGATGCTGGAGAAGGGAGCAGGGACTAAATTAGGAGGTGTTGGGTTTGAAGCTGGTGAAAGGAAATCCCTTAAAATCACAGAATGGTGAAAGAACCTCAAAGCTCATCCCATTCCACTCCCTTGCCATGGGCAGGGACATCTCCCACTATCCCAGGCTGCTCCAAACCCCGTCCAACCTGGCCTGGGACACTTCCAGGGATCCAGGGGCAGCCACAGCTTCTCTGGGCAACTTGCAGAGCTCATCTGTGGAAGTTGCTGCTGCAGGAAGCTGCGAAACTGAGTGCTTGGTGTGTTTCCCTTTCCCTTTCCCTTTCCCTTTCCCTTCCCCTTCCCCTTTCCCTTTCCCTTTCCCTTCCCCTTCCCCTTTCCCTTTTCCCTTTTCCCTTTCCTTTTTTTTTTACAGTTCAGACTCTCTACTATTGAGAATGTCTGTGATTGATTGCTTCAAAAATAAAAAGGTATTTTGGTGGACAGCTGTTATTCTTCAAGGGCTCCTACAACTCCTATTTGTTAATGGTTTGGGGGAAATTGTCCTGAATAAACTGTTCCATGCCCGATTTATGGTTATTTTACACCAAAGAGGCTGGAAATGAGGACTGAGGGGCTGGAGTGAATGGATCATTGGCTTGATCTAATACTGTTTTATTCCAATATAACACAGCCATCCTGGTGCTTCCTTAATATTTTTTTTGGATTCTCTGCAGAGGCCAAATTGAGTCGTGAATTTTGTGCCCATCTCAATGGCTTTTTTTCCAGGCTGGTGCCTTCGTGTCCATCCTTGTGGCACGTTCACAGTGGAGCTGTGTTTGCCAGCAGCTTTCCCAGCTCTGGGAATGGCTCCCCTTCTCCTGGCTGCCCATCAGGTGTTTCCTGGGGTGGCAATGGAGAACTCACACGCTGCCCAGCCTGGGATGGTGTGAGGCTGAAAGGGAGAGAGCTCTGCTGTCCCTCAGGGACATTTTGTGCTATCAGAACCATTCATGGCTCCAGCACTGAGATGAGAGTGAGATGGCACAGCTTGAGATGCTGGGGCTGGCTCTCCTGTCCAAAATAACTGCTGGGAATGGCCAGGAGAGGCGTCTGTGGATTGCTCATCCATTAGCACCTCTCACCATCCATTTTCCTGAAGTGAGCTGGAACCAGTTCCGTGAGTTGGAACCAGTCTGATCTTTGGGATGATGGCTGGGAGGCAGCAGCTTGTGTTGGAAGCAGTTCCTTCATCTGCATGAGCCTTGTGCTGGCACTCTGGCCCATTTTTCGAGCTGCTCCGAGGACATTTGGCCCCTCTTCCCTCCCAAAATAGCTGCTGTGTGTCGGAGATTCCTGCCTGGAGGATTTGGGAGCCAAAAGGAGCTCCAGCCTTCCCAAATGTGCCCTCTCTGCTGACATTTGGGTTCCCCCCTCCCTGTGCTTTGGACAGTGCAGGGCTATCCACAATATCCATGGTTCCTCTGGGAATTTCCCCAGAGGAACTATTGTGAATAGTTCACATTTGTGATGTGAACTATTCAAAGCCCTGTCCTGAAAATGCTGCTGCCAGTGCAGGGGAGCTGTTAAACCACAAACTCTGCAAAAGCTTGGCTGCTTTGAGGTGCTCAGTGACAGCAGCAGCCTCAGCACTCGTGGCTGAAGCGTTTGGGCTCGCTGTGATTGCAGCAGACAGATTGTCTCAAAGCCACAAGGTATTAATTGGCTTTCATGTTCGATACCAGCTAATAAAAATTTCCTTAAAAAGACACATTGCTGAGCTTGAGATGCTCTTTAGTGTTGTCAGAGGGTTCTGATAAAACAGGGCTTTGGCATCTGCTCTTACCTGTTAGTCTTCCAATAACTGTTGAATCCATCAGCTGTTTGCACTCAGATTTGAGGGATGGAGCTCACCAAAGCAGTAACTCTGTAGGAATGTTCTGGAAATAAGGAACTGAAACTCTTTATGGGGTACTGGAGAGCCCCATGGAAAACTGAAGGCATCCAGCATTAAGAATTCAGCTTCATTTGTGCTGCTGTTCCCAGAACTCACGGGGGCACGTTGACACCACAGATATTTTTCTCCAAATCCCACGCTGAGCATTGCAGGGCCATTACAAGCACTTGACTAAATAATCATTCCAGCTCTTTCTCCAACTAGGAGGACACCATTAAATTCAGGAGAGCAGCTGGGAAAGTGCATTTGGACCAGGCTTTAAGCTTGACAAGTTTTGGGTTTCAAAGGCATTTTTAAAATGCTCCCCCAGCTCGCACAAGGAGCCATGCTTTGGTGCCTTGGCCTGGAAGGCAGCGTGGCAGCTAAAAAAATCTATTAGTGAGTTTCAATTTACTCAGGATAAATCCTTCCCTGAGGATTGCTCTTGTTCTCTGGAATTACAGGGTTTGTCATGATAACAATTTTCTCCTTAATTTGTCCCTTTTGCACTTCCTTGGTGCGAGCAGGGAAAGCAGCAGCAAAAACTCCAGCAGGAGAGAGGTCGAGGGTTCTTTTGGACCAGGGGATGTGTGGAGGGTGCAGAAGGGACAGTGAGGCAGCAGAGCTGTGGGAGAGGGAGGACAGGAGAGACCCAAATGGGTGGAAGTGGGATTTGGACAGCAGGGAAAGGCTGGTGAGAGAGGGGGGCAAGGAAAACCATCTCAGCAGCTGCATTTTGTGCGGCCACTCCTGTATCCTGCAGCTGTTCATTAGAAATTCTGTTTATGCCACAGGGAGTTTTGGAGTCTCTGAAGCTGACACAGTTTTAATAGACAAAGACATTTTGAGTGCAGCACATCTGCTCTGGGATGCTGAGGAAGAGGCTCCATGCAGTAGTGCCATTGGTTGAAGCATTTCATCGTGCTTTTTTTTTTCAAGACCTCTCTTTTATCCTAAAAAGTGAATTTTGAGGTCAAAAGAAGTGCTGTGTTTGCTCATTAAGTTTGCAGCCCTTAAACTGAGAGTCCTGCTGTATTTTTCCTAATATCCCTGAGTTCCCAGCCCTGGGAATCACCTCTGGCTTGGGAGGATCCTAAAGCACTTCCCACCACAGAAGCACAAGCACAGGTGTGGGGCAGGAGAATGCTGCTCCAGAGCAGAAACCTGCTTTGGTCGATGCTGCATTATTGAATATTTGATGAGTAGGTCTTAAATTGATCAATTTCTTTCCCTGCAGGCTCAATCTAACCCTCAGCTTAACTTCTATAACCCGTGGCTTTCCAAAACCCATCTCATCTCGCTCGGTGATTGAATCCACCTTGTGCAGGGGAAAAGTTAATTCCTTCCTTCACCTCCAGCTCTGGCCAGGTTCCTTGGATCCCTGCTTGCCTGACCTCTCTCTTAGCCTTCCAATAAACAGAACAGTGTCACTTTGCCCTTCCTAACTGCTGTTATTGCTACATCTGCCCTGCAGCATCTTCTGGATATTTTCTACCTTCCTGTCTGGGTAGGAGGAGTCTCCACGCTGGATGCACGTCTGAGTGAGGTTTGCCATCTCCCCTCCTGCCTTTTCCGAGTGTGTTGGGCTTCTCCAGGCAGGGACAGCTTGAGAAGAGGTTCTTTTGTTGTGTTTCTTGCTGGTCTCTTGGAAGGGCAGCACTGGGCAGCAGTGACCAGGCAGAGCACAGCGTGTGTGGAATGATCCCTGATCCAGCATCCCAAATCCAAGCTGTGGTGGAGCTTTGTAGGAATTTAATTACCATGGGTTGTGCTGCTGCTTATCTCCTATCATCCACTCTGCTGCTGGTTAATGACTTCGTTGTTGGACATCTACCTAGCAGCCTCATTTGGTTGTTTTTACCTTCTGTTGGGTGGAGTCTTGCCCGTTGTCTCTGCCAGCAGTTCCATCTGCCAAGCCTGCCTTTGCGAGTGTGTTGGGCTTCCATGCAGGGACACTTGAGAGAGGTTTTTTGTTGTGTTCTTGTGGTCCTTGAAGGCAGCATGGCCACAGTGACCAGGCAGAGGCACAGCTGTTGGAATGATCCCTGATTCAGCATCCAATCCAAGCAGTGGTGGAGCTTTGTAGGAATAATTACCATGGTATCTGCTGTTATTCTATCATCCACTCTGCTGCTGGTTAATGACTCCTTTAGGGACACACACACAAACCTCATGTGCTGTGTTTTGTCTTCTTGGGGTGTTTTGCAGTTTTTGGCCACATCTGCAAGTCCTGTGGAGTGGAGTGTCCTGCAGGGACCTTGGTTAGGTTTTATAGAATCCCACAATGGTTTGGGTGGGAGACTTAAGTCATCTGTTCACTCCCTGCGGACGGAGGAACATGCACTGTCGGTTGCTCCAAGCTGTTCAGGTTGTCAGAGGGATAATGGGATTTAGAGGGCTGGAGCTCTTCCTGGAGCAGGCTGGGGAGCTGGGGTGCACCTGGAAGAGAAGATCCAGGAGAGCTCGGCCCCTTGCAGGGCCTAAAGGGGTCCAGAGAGCTGGAGAGGATGGGAAGGGATGGAAACGGGACAGTGGAATGGTGTCCACTGCCAGAGGCAGGGTGGTTGGGTATTGGGAAGAATTTTTCCTCGAGGTGGTGGCCTGATGATCCCAGAGAAACTGTGGCTGCCTGGACTGGATGTGTCCAAGGCCATTGTTGGATGACTTGGATAACTGGGCAGTGGATGTCCCTGGTCATGGCAGGTGGACCATGGATGATTTTCAGGTTCTTCCTCCAACCATTTGTGATGATTCCAGGGTGCTTTGCAATAACGGTGGAAAACCCACTGCTGTATAATATGGTGATCAACACTGAGTATTTAATTTTCTTGGTGTGACTGATAGGGTGTCTGACAAACAGCTCATTTATGTGATGAGGTCTCCAGAATGCAGAAGACCCTGATCCTGACATTGACCCCGTGCAGCTGGGAGAGGAGCTGGAGCTGGAGCTGGGCAGGGATAACACGGGAGCAGGTGGAGGAGCTGTTTGAGGGAGGGAAGGGACATTTGGAGCTGGGTAATTTGGCCCTGTGGCACTGATGAATGTCACTGAACCTTGCTCAGATGTGGCAGCCAGGGCTCCCAGGTTTCTCTTGGCTTTCCCTGATGTGAACTTCCCGCTGTCCCCGGGTTGTGAGGCCTCAGTGCTGAGTCCTTGCCCCCTGAGGTGCACAAGAAACCATCTGTGGGATTTCTTGTTTGTTGGAGCCTCTCAGTGGAGTTGCTGAGTCTCCAGAAATTTATTCCTTGTGTGCAGGAAAGGGGCAAACTTTCATAAACCCCCACAGATGGATTATTTCCCACAGAGACCCACCCTGCTGAGTGAGGTGCCATTAAACTCTCTGTGTATTTCTCTACTTTTCAGGCAGTATTTCCTTTTCCTTACAACTTCCCCAGGACAATGAAACTTTTAAATTTGTGCTTAATGATGACCTGGAGCTTCTGTCAGGGAGCAGGAGCCTGAACCTGCCACGTGGTTGTTTCCTGCTGTGGGAGCAGCCACGAGGGCATTTTAGGGGAGGTGAGAGAGTTTTGTGGTTTTGCCTTGGGGAAAATAACGTGCCTGAGCAATCTAGGGCTGGAAACCACAGAGAATGCCAAGGATTTGAGCTGTCTCGTGGAGTCAGTGTTTGGGAAACCAGCCCTCCTGGAGCTGACCTCCTCATGCTGCTTTCATGTGATGGGGAGTGCCCGGCTCTTGGCTGTGGTTTAACCTCAAGAGAGTTCTTGTTCATTAATTACTGCAAGGTAAAAGCAAAGAGAGGCTTTGCTTCCTCCCACACCTAATTTATCCCTTTGAGAAGCGAGTAAAAGCTTGTGCCACTGCATCCTGGAGCATCCTTGGTTTGCTTCCCACGTCCCAAAATATCCTCAGCACTTTGTAAGCGGGAATGTGGTGAGCGCTGCAACATCAGCCACGGTGGTTTTAGGGATTTTCCAGCTTTCTTGGAAAACTCTGCCCTCTGCTCCCTTGCTCTGAGCTTTGGAGAGGAGAGGGGTGAACTTTGCATCCAGGATTTTCTGCCACTCCATCCCACAGGACACAGAAGGATTTGCTCCTATGCTGGATGTTCCTTTGAGCGGAGGAGTGCTTGTGTACAGCCTGGAAGAATAAATAAAACACTGTGACTGCTTTATTACCAGAAAACAACACTAAATAATAAATTTAAGAGCTAAAAGCTCTATATGTAAAGTAGATTTCACAATGCATTATGCAAAAAGCAGAAAGGCAGTGGAGAAGGAATCCACTGAAGAAGGCAGGCTGGGAAGATGGATGATCTTGCAGACAGGACGAGGAGATGTGGAGTGAATCCCAAGCTGGCTCAGCTTCTCAAGTGACCTTGGCCAAGTTGTTTCTCCACGCCTCCATTACCTGCTCTCTAAAACCAGGATGTGGTTTTCCTGGCTCCAGGATTTCATCAGAATGAAGGAGTGTTTGTGAAGCACTGGGCTGAGGAGCAGGGGCAGCCTTTGGCAGAGGGCAGAGCTCAGGCACCTGTGAGCACCTGGGGGAGCGATTTCTGTGTTTTCTCAACACTGAGCATCTCCTGGAGCACAACCTTGTCCCTTGCCCATTACCTGCTCTCTAAAACCAGGATGTGGTTTTCCTGGCTCCAGGATTTCATCAGAATGAAGGAGTGTTTGTGAAGCACTGGGCTGAGCTGGGCCAAGGAGAGGGGACAGCCTTTGGCAGAGGGCAGAGCTCAGGCACCTGTGAGCACCTGGGGGAGAGATTTCTGTGTTTTCTCAACACTTGGGGGAGAGGTTCCTGTGTTTTCTCAACACTCAGCATCTCCTGGAGCACAACCTTGTCCCAATGCCCAGATGAGAGCACAGAGCTGAGAGCCAGACTCAGTTCTTCACTCGTCTGCCTTGAAGAGTTTGAGGTCACCTTTGCTTGGTGGAGACAGAGGTGGAGGCCTGGGGGTGCCTGATTTCCCCTGGGGGCTGGAGAGAGGCGGTGTTGGAGCTGGGAGAAGGCTCAGGACGTCTTAACTCCAGGTTTCTCCTCACATTTCTGAATTGCTGCCACCTGGGAGCCTGGACACAAAGCCATGTAATAATTCAGATGGGAAGGGACCTCAGGATGTTTCTGAGGCAATGTCCAGTGAGTTTTGGATATCTGTTGGTCTCAAATCCTCCTTCAAATCCTATTTAAAGCTCTTTCCCTGAGTCCTCCTAACTCCTGCAGGATGATCATTGTCTCCCTTTGAAATGGCTGAACCCTGTCTGTTGCCACCAGACCTGGTGTGGTGTAAACCAATCCATGATCCAAAGCCCCAAAATTCCACCTGCTCCAGAGCCAGGTGTTGATCTCTTGGCTTTTCCTGCTTTTTCCCTCATCATTCCCTGCAGCTGGGAGGGCAGAGAACATCACTTGTGTGATATGGTGGCAGGAGGGAGTGTTCTTCTTCCTCAAGAACTTGGGGTGGAAAACTCAAAGTTCCTCAAATGCCACTTTTAAAGCCACTTCAGCACATGTGGTTTCCCACTTTTCCAGGATGAGCACATGGAGGGGCTCTTGGAGCATTTTTCCAGGATCCCTTTACCCCACACGTGCCCGTGTGGATGAGGAGCAGGGCTGGGAGCAGGTTTGGCTTTGCATGGAGCTGCAAACGTGCAGGATGTTCCTTGCTTTGGATAAAACTCCCTGAAGGCAGGGGTGCAGTTTATCCCTGGAATTTCCAGATTACAGAACCTTTTACCTGTGCATACAACAGCATTGATCTCAGCCTGGGGGAATTGCTCTGTGCCTGTGAGCTCTGGAGATGCTGCAAATCCCTCAGGATGATCCCTAAGACTGCTGCTTTCAATTTCAGAGTGAATTTTCCGTCTGCTCCTTTGATGGATCTGCTCCCAACCCAACTGTACCTTAAAGCACACACCTGATGGATTTATTCTCCTTGTTCAACTGCTCCTGTTCCCAAAGTGATTGGGAGATTTTGGATGTAATCCTTCCCTTTGAGAGCATCAGCAGATAGAAAGTTATCATTGCTGAAGGGTTGTTTGGGGTTCGTTTTCTTCCACTGCAGCCTGTTCTGAAGGGGAGAATATGCTGTATTTTTGTTTTCTCTCTTTGATTTCATTCCTAATGCTGATGAAAGAGAGATTTGGCAGTAGAAGGTGTCTCTCCAAGCCCAGATAAAGCATGGGAGCCACTTCCACACTCCCTGAGGTCCTTTTCTGTTTGCCAGGAGGGAGCTGGCGTGGCAGAGGTGGGTTGGTTTGTTCTCCATGGAGAGCAGCAGAAATTGTGGATGATAACACTGCAGACCCCTCATTTCTTAAGGAAAGGGAGTCAGGATGAGTATGGATGCACACAGAGAGTTTGGGAACTCTGATTTAACAGGTGCAGGAGGATCCCTGTGGATTTTCCTCCCCACAGTGCAGTCCTGTTCTTCCTCATGTTGTGCATTGCTCTGCTGAGCTCTGAAGGACCACAAGTTTAAATTTTCCAGGCTCTGTTCACAGATATGCTGAGAAAGGAGAAGCATTTCCCTAATTTTATAGCGAGATGGATAGCAGAGGTGTAAGCAGGGAGGAGTAGGGGTGCTCAAGTCTTTGAACACTCCCAGATCAGACCAGCTGGGTTATTTCTAGAAATGCAAAAAGAGGGAGAACCTCAGTAATTCCCATAACTCCACTGGCACGGGGAGTGCCTGCTGTGGAGCTGAGGAAGGCTGGGATGCCTGGGAATGCCTGGGAATGCAGCCCAGGCTTTGACGATGTGCTCTGAGCAGTTGAATTTCATGGGAGAAGGATCTGCAGTGGGCAAACCTGAGAATTCACTCAGGTTGGCATTTGGGAAGAGGCTTTGGTAATTATTGATCTTCTGATCCCCTGAGAGATCTTCCTTCCTCTTTCTGTTTGTGTGTGATCAGCTCCATCAGGCAGCAACACTGTGCTGTAACATCAACAAGAGTTTTCAGCGTGGAAATTGGTGAGTTTAAAGGGCTAAATAGTACTTGGGAGTGAGAGGGATGAGCTGGCTGGAAGGCCCAGCAGCTATCCCGCTTCTCCTCCTCCCAAATTTCTTTTTAGGAACGATGGGAAATCAGCAGCCTTTTCCCCCAAGGCTGATAAACACAGCCCTGAAGTTTCTCTTGATAAAACCACAGATTGGGTTTTTACTTTGTCTTTTTTTTTTATAAGTCCTAATGGCAGCGTGTGACAACCTCAGGCTCGATTGAGTTGATGAGGAATAAAGTCTTAATAGTGAAGAAGAGTCCAGGAGTGTGTCTAAAGTGCTCATTTTATCACCAGCACATATTTCATACTGACAGTCCATACTTTTAGCTAATCCCAAGCCATGTGTGGTGCATTTTAAATCCCTCCTCAGCCTGCTCTGCTCTTTCCCTTGTGGTGTTTTCCAGGAGAGCAATGGAGTCACACTGGCAACTTTAGACTCCTGAGCACACGGATATTTTTAATTCACAGCCCATATTTTGAGGTGAGGAGGATGAATTTTGCTCTGTGTCAAGGAAGAGAAGGAGCAGAGGAGCCACTGTGGCAGAACAGCTGCTGAGGATCAGGCGTGGGGTGATGGATTTGGCTTTTCCAGGACCCCAGCTGCCATTTTAGGGAGTCCAGTTTGCCTTTTCATTACCAATTATGACTCATAAATAGCCAAAGTAACCACAAAGGAATAAGATATTGATGCAGTCTTACCTTTGGGACTGCAATGCCCACATTTATAATCCTCATTTTTGTTTTGCCTCAACACCCTGCAGTGTTTGACCCCACTTACCCCATGGCACCCCAAATAAAAAACCCCAGCAAAGCTTGTTTTCCCCTTGAATTTAAGCTGATTTTTCGATTTTGCTGGTGTTCAAGTGAGTGTGTGCTTTGGCATTTCTCTCAGGAAAAGCATTATTAGGGCAGCTCATCTCCTGGCCAGCTGTTTGCAGAAAACTGGTGGCAACTGGGGGATCTTTGCAGCCCCCATGAGACCTGAAATGGCAGGGACTGGCACACACACCCCCAGCATGAGCTGCAATTCCTGCAGAGGGCCTGAAAAAGGGGGGAAAGAAAGAAAAATAAAATAAAACCTTTTTTTAAATTAATTTTTTTTTTTGCCTTTGGTTGTATGTTGTAGCCTCCCATCTGCCCACAGCCGTGTGCTGCCAAGATCCAAGAAAGCTGATTTAGCCTTTTGCTGACTTTTTAGCCCCTTTATCCTCCTGGCTTTCTGAGATTTGCGCCGCTGTTGTTTGCCAATGTCATGAATTTAAAATCTGCCTTAGTTTTGAGCGTGCATTCTGCTGTGCAACTGGGCTGTGGGTCACGTTGGTGGGAGGGGATGGAAATCCCATTTAATCATGGGGTGTTAAGTAAGTGACAACAAATGGCTGTGTAACAATAGCCCTGGGGATTGTGCTTTATTACCCCACATATTTCCCCTCTTCGTGATGATTTTTCATGGTTAAAATCAAATTTCCCCTTTATTTTCTCTGACGTGCATTGAGTACAACACTGAAAATTCCTCCTGACTTCTCTCTGCTGCTTTCAGGTGAACTTTTTTTGCTTTGGCCCATTTCCAGATCTCTCTTTCAGCTGAGATTTGCTTCCTCACCTTCTTTCTGGGAATTCTTGATGAGTAGATGAGAAGGGCATTAAATAGATTTAGTGAAAAATGACCGTCACCAGCGTGGATGACTTTCTTCTAATTAAAAATTGAAACGGAAATGAATGAGCTTCTCTTGAGGCCGTGCAGGAGCTGGTGCTAAGCCCAGCTCTATATTCATCAGTGCTGTGGGAAGTCCAGTGTATGAAAGAATATCCCAGAAACTTCAGTACCTTGGGGGATGCCAATAAAAGGGGAGATTTTCTAGTGACAGCATATTGATGTGGCCTAGATTTAAATCTCTTGGCCTAGAGCTGACTCAGAGCTGAATTTCATAGAGTCACAGAATGGATTGGGTGGAAAGGGACCTTGAAACTCATCCAGTTCCACCTGCCATGGGCAAGGACACCTTCCATGGTCCCAGGTTGCTCCAAGCCCTGTCCAGCCTGGCCTTGGACATTTCCAGGGATCCAGGGACAGTCACAGCTTCTCTGGGCAACCTGTGCCACCCTCACAAAGAACAATTTCTCCCAAGAGGTTCCCCACAGATCCTAACTTCAGCATCTTTGCTTTGATGTACGGTGTAAACCTTTCTAGCGTTGACCAGAAATTCCCTCATACTCAGCCAGCCAGTTAAATCGTAACCAACACGAGTACGTTCCCTTTAAACTTCCTCATGCAATGAATCAAAATTTTCCAGCAGGAAATGAAAGCAAAACACTCCATCTAAA
This sequence comes from Zonotrichia leucophrys gambelii, assembly GCF_028769735.1. NCBI lineage: Eukaryota > Metazoa > Chordata > Aves > Passeriformes > Passerellidae > Zonotrichia > Zonotrichia leucophrys. The sequence continues at coordinate 111,722,351 of NC_088172.1, read as the reverse complement.
AATTCCTCATCAGCTCTAGTCACCAGAGCAGAACAATGGCGATTACACTCAGTTATGCAGTGCAAATTCCCAGCACTGCTGCGTCCCGGGATCACAGCGGGGCGGGCAGTGAGAGCAGGTATATGTCAGCGCCTCTGGCTTGGATGTGAGGAGAGGTGGGAAAAACAAGGATCCAGATCCAGAGCTGAGGAGGTTGTGTGGTCTGGAGCAGCCCTACACAACCCTAATGAGGAGCAGAGTGTGTGTCCCCATCTCATGGATCCCACCGCCTTCTCAGGTGACAGCCCAGAGGTTGTAATTTTGAGAGAGGACAATTGCTTTTAAATCCAACCATGTCTTGGGTCACTAGCGGGTCGTTTTGGTTGTGTTGCCTGACTGTGTGCTTGTTCTCTTGTAGGAATGGCAGAGCTTCACCCTCCCAGCAGCGATGAGAGAGACTGACAGTGCTGCGAGTCCCTTCTGGCTCCGTCTGCCCCACGGCTGCTGCCGCTGCATATTCATCGGATGGTAATGCACGATGTCGGCAGCAGCGGTAGAGTTTGGCTCGGTCCCACTGCGTTTTTCTCCTGCCAGTTGTGACTCTGAGTCACCATGACAACGCTGTGACACTTACAGCAAAGGTTGCCCACGGACCAAGGGTGGGCTGGGGGTGGGCGAGAAGGTCAGTGGTCGAGTCTGACGGGGTCAGGAGTTGCGCCTGCAGCAAAACGACCGTGGAAGAGCCGCCGGCACGGCAAGAAGATGAAATTCCCCTTCCATTGGCTTCTTGTTGAGCAGGCACAATAACATTTCCCTTCGAGAGACTCGCTGTAAAAACTCTTTTGGTTATGGCTACTGATCCGACGTGATTGCGCGCGCGGCGACTTTGGAACTCATGACTGGCTATACGATGTTGCGCAATGGGGGAGTGGGGAACGGAGGCCAGCCGTGGGTGTTGAGGTGGTCCAGTCGGATCCGGCTCACCTGGCTTAGCTTCACCCTCTTCGTCATCCTCGTTTTCTTCCCCCTCATCGCCCACTACTACCTGACCACCATCGACGACGCGGACGATGCCGGCAAGCGCATCTTCGGCCCGCGCACCGGCAACGAGCTGTGCGAGGTGAAGCACGTGCAGGACCTGTGCCGCATCCGCGAGTCGGTCAGCGAGGAGCTGCTCCAGCTCGAGGCCAAGCGGCAGGAGCTCAACAGCGAGATCGCCAAGCTCAACCTGAAGATCGAGGCCTGCAAGAAGAGCATTGAAAATGCCAAGCAGGACCTGCTGCAGCTGAAGAACGTCATCAGTCAGACTGAGCATTCCTACAAAGAGCTGATGGCTCAGAACCAGCCCAAGCTCTCCTTGCCCATCCGGCTGCTGCCAGACAAGGACGATGCCACCTTCCCCCTGCCGAAATCCAACAGGAACTGCAGGCTGCACAACTGCTTTGACTACTCGCGCTGCCCGCTGACGTCTGGCTTTCCAGTCTATGTCTACAACAGTGACGATTACCCTTTTGGTAGTTCCTTAGACCCTTTAATTAAACAGGCCTTTGAGGCGACTGTCAGAACTAATGTTTATGTTACTGAAAATGCAAATATTGCTTGTGTGTAT